>NC_143482.1:50745012-50818942 GCF_027475165.1 Benincasa hispida
CATCTTGGACTGACCATGTAAACCAGTGTGTTTCTTCTTCTTGTCTTTATCTTCTTTGTTTGAGTCGACTATAATTTTTCTGCAAATTGCGTGCAAAAAAATCTAGCTTTCAAATTGTATCGAATTCCAAAGTATCAAATTAAATCGTGCATCGATTTCATCTATCGAGTAGCTTTGAGTTAGTCATTTTCTGTCTTCAAGTTGCACCGAGTAAAGATCAAGATTCATCGAGTAAGATCAAGTATCGTTTAGCATTAATCAAGTAACATCGAGGATTGAATAGAAACTCATCAAGGATTGAATGGAATTCACATCGAGCATCGAGTAGAAACCTATCGAGTATCGAGGATTTGATAGAGTCTTTCTCAGTCATTTCTTCATCTTCTCAATGTTGATCTTGAGTAATTGGGCCTATAGAAGATTGAATATCCCAACAATTTGTGGTATCAGAGCATTTGAAGATCATCAAGGTCAGCATTCTTAAAGCATCAAGATACGCAAGAAAGGCAGCCTCGATACTCAATCAGATCAGTGATGGCTGTTGCAAGGTTTGAAATAGAGAAGTTCGATGGAAAGGGTGATTTTGGTCTGTGGAAGGCCAAAATCAAAGCTATTCTTGGACAACAGAGAGCTTCCAAGGCCTTTTTAGACCCGTCAACTCTACCACCTACATTAACAGCTTAAGAAAGGGAAGACATGGAACTTACAATCTATGGAACATTGGTTTTTAATCTCAGTGACAAAATCTTGAGACAGGTGATCGATCAAGACACGGGCTAGAAGATGTGGGTCAAGTTGGAAGGTCTTTTTGCAACCAAGTATCTCCCTAACAAGATGTATCTGAGGAAAAAGTTCTTCACTTTTAAAATGAATTCTGCTAAACCACTATCAGACAATCTGGATGAGTTTAAGAGGATAGTTTCTAAGTTCAAGAGCCTTGGCGAGAAGATTGGCAATAAGAATGAAGCCTTTGTCTTGTTGAACTCTCTACACGAAGCCTATTAGGGGGTGAAGAATGCCTTGAAATATGGCAAAGAGTAAATTACCACTTATGTCATTATTTTAGCATTGAGAACTAGAGAGTTGGAGCTTGGTGTAGAAAGGGTTGTTTGACAAGGGCAAGAACAAGCAGAATCAGTCTATAGGGAATAAAAATCAGTCTGGTGAAGAGCATAAACCCAAAACCAAGATGAGATGTAACTACTGCAAGAAGAAAGGATACTTAATGAGGGATTGCTACAACTTAAAATGGAAAAATCAGGAAAAAGAGAAGGATTAAAAGGGAAAACAACCAGAAGCTTTAGTGGTTGAAGTGTCCTACTTCTATTCTGATGCCTTAGCCTCTACTAAAAACAAAACCAACCAAATAAGTTCTATTGGAAAGCATGATTGGGTACTTGACTTCGGCTGTAGCTATCATATGACACCCTTCAGACCTTGGTTTATGCCTACAAGAATGTGGATGGAGAATTATGTACATGGGGAACAATGAAGCCTGCAAAATCAAAGGGGTTGGTTCAGTATCCTTAAAGCTAAAGGATGGATCAATCAAGCTTCTAAAAAATGTGAGACATGTACCTTTACTCAAGAGAAACTTGATATCTCTGGGCATGTTTGACTTCTTTAGGTGTGAGTGCAGAGGAAAAGGTGGAATCCCAAAGGGGATTAAGGTTTCTAAGGTAGTGTTGGTTGGTAAAAAAGTTAATGACCTTTATATTGTAAGAGGAGTAGAGATGATGACTAGTGCCTACACTGTTTTAACAACAAGCTTAACAGAGGCAGACTTGTGGCACAAAAGACTATCTCATATCAGTGAAAAAGGGATGCAAGCACTGTCCAAACAAGGTATACTGTCGAAAGGGATCAGTGAGCATCTTTCCTTTTGTGAACATTGTATTCTAGGGTAAGCAACTAGACAAAGTTTCACAAAATCTCAGCATACTACCAAAGGAACATTGGATTATATCCATTCTGACCTATGGAGACCATCTCCTAAACCAAGTCTTAGTGGTTCAAGGCTTCAGAAGTGAAGGTTGCAATGCATTTCGATAAAGAAGACAAAACAGTGGATGCATCGTGTAGCTGAAGCTAAATGATCATTTAGATTTTGCTATGCGCTCATGTAGATTTTTCTATATGATCATGTAGCATGTGCTAAATGATTGAATAGCTAATACTACGCAATCGTGTAAAGTTGTTACACGATCGTGTTGCGTTGGCTATATGATCACGTAGGCGCTTGAAGAGTAGACGATCGTGCGGTATATGACACTTGTCGCAAGGCTTGCGTGCTAAACGATCGTGTAGACTATCATGCTCATCGCATAGTCAGTAGCTATACAATCGCATAGTATACGATACTCGACACACGCTACTCGATCGTGTAGGCTATCATGCTCCTCGCATAGTTTTTAGCTACATGATCGCATTGTATGCACTATTTGAAGCATGTTGCACGATCGCGTGGACTTTCATACTCATCCCATAGTCCAAAGCTACACGATCATTGTTACACGATCATTTATGCTCGACATTCATTGCTCGATGATCAGGAGGTTTGCTACATGTTCAAGCTATAAGGCTTCTTGGAGAGCGGTTCAAGACCCGATTCACTTGTTTCAAACCGAAGGATCAAATTCTGTAATAGTTTAGCCTTTATTTTTCTAGTTTTGAGATTTACTATCCCGGTCCAACAACTTTAAATAAATATGCATGTGATGTATGTTTATTGTATATGCCATAATGTATGTCATATAGTTGTAAAATCCACCATAGGTTATGCATTTCTTTTCATGCATCATTTTAGATTATAAGTATTATAATATATTAATATGCATGATTAAATTATATAAAGTATGCTCATGCATCATATAATATAAAAGTTATAATATAGGGATGCATTATAATATGTTCATGCATCATTCATATTCTAAATGTTATAATATAAAGTTGAATGTATGTATGGAATGTATAGTTTAGTTCATTACTTGTTTATATAAAAGTTATATATTAGTAATGAATGAACATTGCATGAAGCATGACACTATCTTAGGTTAATTTATAATTGTTATAAATAAATTATGTATGTCTAGCTTACAATGTTAATTGGTTTTAATTGTTTCATTTCTTATAAGTGTTATAATAAATGAAATAAGAATTAAAATCAATAATAAAGAGTTGCATGCAAACCTTAAGCTTTAATAATTTTTTAAAAGTGTTTTAAAATTTGATTGAGATGGACCTAAGATCATATTTCTAATAAGATTAGAAATCTAAGTTTTAATCTTTTAAATCGGTTTAATAGGATGAAATTGATTCCTAATAAATGATTAAATATGTAACAAATGTATCTATAAGGGACCTTTTGTCTAAGGCTGGTTTTGGCTAAGCTGGGGTACATAAGTCGATGGAAACGTCGCACCCTTACCTGAGAACCTACATGGAAAGGTGAATTAGATAGATTTATTACATGCATGCAAAATTAATGAAAGTCTGTTAAAGAGTTTAATAAGACTTGAATCAAAGTTGTTTAATCATCAAAAGCAAGTGTTGTTTTTGAGCAAAGTAAACAAATCACTTAGATAAAATTAGTAGTTAGATTTTCTAGGTTAATGAACCCTAAGTAGAATATTCAGTGGGAGGAAAACAGAGTATATGATACTTCACTTTAACCTCTACATGTTTCTCTGTAAAAGTTCACACCGTGAGATATATCTTCGGCCTCGAGGCACAATGGGTGTCCCTATTTCTCTATAAAAGTTCACATCATGAGATCTATCCTCGGCCTCGAGGCACCATGGGTGTCCCCCTACGGATGAAATTTGGGTAGGTCAATACCAAGGGGAATGGAAAGAATGTTCATAGTAAGTAGGAGCGGGACATGTGACAACATATCCCTCGGTCTTTGTCATTAGTTTGGATAAAGTTTTATGCATCGCCTCGTGGCATTGTGGGTGTCCCCCTAAAGGATGGCAGTTTTGCATAACTCTTTATTTGATCTCCAGAAATGGATAGGGTTGCTTTAGTCTCTTATCCTAATCGGCTTTTCCCTAAGGTTGGCTCATTAGGGCGAGATTCTAGGACCTAAAATGAGGAATTATACTTACACAAAATTTTTAAGAATGTTAACAAATTCTGGATCGAACAATGGTGACTATTAGATTCAGTTACAAAGAGTTATTTTTATCTAATGGTTGAGAATGTCTCATTTCAGTGAAGGGGCACTTGACCACCCTATAGTGACTTTTGTCCTACCTCACTGAAGTATCATTGGAAAATAGATGTAACTTAGGGTACACTAGACTATTTTGCTAAAACATGATTGGTTTTTTAAATTAGTTTAATGCAAGTAGACTTAATTAAGTTTGTTCATTTTTCAACAATTTAATTATGGCTACCGTGACTTTAATGTTACTTGTCGCTGATAAGATAATTGGTGATAATTATGCTAGCTGGAAAAATACCATAAACACGATTTTAACCATCGATGATCTCGAATTCGTCCTTATGGAGGAGTGTCCTTCTATTCCACTTCTTACTGCTGCTCGAAACGTTTGAGAAACGTATGAGCATTGGACACGGGCGAACAAGAAGGACTGATTAATTTTGATTCCTTGTTATGCATGTATTGTGATGATAGATAATGTGCTACAAGCTCATGTCCCCGGAAATGGCGCCATAAACTTGTAAACATAAAATGTATCTCATACTATGTTATTGCTCATGCACATTTTATGCGATACTACTTCTAGATATGCGTTATTAATGAAATGCTTGTAATATTCTATGTGTTGTCACAAGTTTCTTTGCACTGAAACCAAGTATAATTCCAACGCAAGTTTCTTAGAGTAATCCGAGGTCGAACATAGGGATTGTTTTCGTTAATGCGTTATGTTCGTGATATATGCGACCGGATTTTACAATTAATAAAAGAGTTGGTTTGTATATGAATTTAAAGTGCGATAAAATAAAGTTGCGTTAATAAAATAAATTGCGATAAAAGTAAAGTCCTAATCTATTATGATACAGGATACAAGATTCATGATACATGATACTGACTTTGAGACTGACTGTGAAGTTTATACAAATGATCGTGGTATGCGATGGCAAGTCTTTAAGAATGAACCAGAAGTAGAAAGGATAGCTAGTAAAAACAACGCAAGTTTATCAATTGCGTTAAAGATGTAACTAAGGTTCCGCTTTCCCTTGACGTACACCTCTCGGTGATCGGCCACGTTCCCATATCTCTATGGTGAAACAGGGATGAACGTGATGAACCCAAGGTTGCTTCCATCTCTAGAAGTACTTCTCGTTTTATTTAATGCATTCTTCCAACCCTCTCTCGATAGGTGGAATGGCATCTTCACTTCTGCTGTCACAGGTGAAGATGTCATATAGCATGCTTTAGCTAAACATAATTAGTTCCTTAACATAGATTAATTTACTTACTTAATTCTTGCTAATTGCCCAGGGAATTAAGAAAACATCATGGAGAAAGCGAAACATGGATGAACGGAAATAGCCAGAAAGATGGTAATGGAATTGATCATAACATTCAATACTAAGATTAAGCGTCTGATACATGGTGTGAATGATAGAGATTAAGAAGATGAGTATAAGGGATGAAAAAGAGATAGAAACAAATACAAAAGAGTGTCAACTTCTTGACATAGATCTGGATGGAGGTTTTGCTTGCCGGCGTGTGGAATCGATGAAGAAAGAGCTTCCCTCTCAGACTTGCTCTTCTAGTAGAAGTGACCTTCGTACAAAGCTTCAACGGCAGGGATTGAAAGGATTCTTTGCCTGGAGACTCACCTCTCAGCCTTGTCTCTTAATTCTTCCAAGATTTTCTCTGATCAGGCGCTCAGACTAGTCTCTCTCTGAGATCGGTATACAAGTCGCCTGTCACGAGTATACACAAGTATTAAATCTTCCTATATCCAGTATATTTTCTCAATGGAATTGAAGAGGCTATTTATAGGCTCAGCTTTGACTCTTTGCATTGTGGTCCCCACTTTATTGTTAAGGTAGTTCCTGAAATGGTGGACTGAATATTCCTTCTGTTACGCAATCAATCCCGTCAGAAATGCACAACGGTCAGCTGTACACATCTGAATCCTCCGCAATTGCGTTGCTCTTTACATCTTCGATCGTTTACTCGCATGCAGTGTTGTTTTTGATTACCACATGCGGTTGATATCGACTTGATCGCAAAGCTCTTGATCGATTGTCGCATGCACCGTTATTGCGTTGATCGTCTCTTCATTATTGATTGACGGGCGCAATGTGACGTAGATGCATTCTTCGTTTCATCTTTGAGCCATGAACTCATGCGGTGACTTGATTTCCTGCAAAATAGAACTGAAACATTCTTTTCTACCATCGCAATGGTGTCAGTGGGTGTATTGACGACAATTTATAATTCTCGCATTTCTTAGCCAATTTTCATACTATCGATGCAACTTTTCTTCCTTTTGGCCGCAATATCTAAATAAAATAGTATAAGTAACTTGTATTTCTACAAGTTATCAGTCCTCATATTCCACCTCTTACTACTGCTTGAAACGTTTGAGAAGTGTATGAGCGATGGACACGGGCGAACAAGAAGAACCGAGTGTACATCTTCACCAGTCTTAATGAAGTTTTGGTGAAAAAGCATGAGCCTATGATCACTGCACGTGAGATTATAAATTCCCTATAGGGGATGTTCGGACAACCGTCTGTGCAGCTCAGGAATGACGTTCTCAAGTATATCTTCAATTAATGATGTAAGAGGGCACTTCAACGTGGCTGAGATGAATAGGTCGAGCATCAATGAGGCTAGCCAAGTTAGCATAATTCTGGAATCCTTACTAGATAGCTCCATTCATTTCCGTAGCAATGTTGTTCTAAACAGAATTGACTACAACCTTACAACTCTACTCAACGAGTTGCAGACTTTCCAATCCTTGTTGAAAAGTAAGGAGAAGAAGGGTGAAAGAAATGTTGCTTCATCATCTAAAAATTTCCATAAAGGTTCGACCTCTGGAATTAAGTCTACATCTTCTTCTTCTGACACCAAAAAGTGGAAGAAGAAGAAGGGTAGTAAGGGGAAGGTACCTACTAACCCACAACTTGCTGCTCGAAGAGGTACACCACCAGTGAATGTTGACAAAGGAAAATGTTTCCATTGCAACTAGAACGGGCACTAGAAGAGGAGCTGCCCTAGATATTTGGCAAAGAAGAAGAAGGCCAAACAAGGTACATATGATTTGCTTGTTTTGGAGACTTATTTAGTGGAGAATGATGATTCTACCTAGATTTTCGACTCTAGGACCACTAATCATGTTTGTTCTTTATTTTAGGGAATTAGTTCCTGGCGGCAGCTTGTGCTGATGAGATGATGATGCAAGTTAAAACTGGGCACATCGTCTCAGCTGTGGCAATGAGACGTTTCCAGTTAACTGTATAGAAGAAATTTCTTATTTTGAATGATGTATTTGTAGTTCCTGGTTTAAAAAGGAACTTAGTGTCTGCAAAATGTTTTTTGGAATGTAAATATCAATTTTTTTCTCTTATAATAAAGTGTTTATTACTAAGAATGATGTTCATATATGTTCTGCATAGCTGGAAAATAATTTGTATGTGCTCAGGTCATTAGCAATAAATGCCCTCCATAACGTAGAGATGTTTAAAACTGTCGTAACTCGAAATAAGCAACGTAGAATTTCTCTTAAGGAAAATGACCAACTTTGGCACCTAAGATTAGGACACATTAATCTCAATAGGATTGAGAGGTTGGTGAAGAATGAACTTCTAAGCGAGTGAAAAGAAAATTCTTTACCTGTGTGTGAGTCATGCCTTGAAGGAAAAATGATTAAAAGGACTTTTACTGGAAAAGGTCATAGGGCCAAAAAAACCTCTAGAGCTAGTGCATTTAGACCTTTGTGGTTCAATGAATGTAAGAGTTAGAGGTGGTTATGAATATTTCATCACTTTCACTGATGATTATTCAAGGTATGGGTATGTTTATTTAATGCAACAGAAGCCTGAGTCTTTTGAAAAGTTCAAAGAATTCAAGGCTGAAGTTGAAAACACATTAAATAGAACGATTAAAACACTTCGATCTGATCGAGGTGGAGAGTTTTTGGATTCATCTTTCTAGAACTATTTGATAGAACTTGGAATAGTTTTCCAACTCTCAGCACCTAGTACACCTTAGCAAAATGGTGTATCAGAGAAGAGAAATCGAACCCTGTTGGACATGGTTCAATCTGTAATGAGTTATGCTTCTTTACCTGACTCGTTTTGAGGTCATGCAGTAGAGACTGCAGCTTATATCCTGAACTGTGTTCCGTCCAAAAGTGTTGCCAGAACATCTTTAGAGTTATAGAATGGTCGTAAAGCTAGTTTATGTCATTTTAGAATCTGAAGTTGCCCAACACATGTGCTTGAGGCTAATCCTAAGAAACTGGAACCACGTTCAAGGTATGCCTATTTGTAGGCTATCCTAAGGGAACGAGAGGGAGTTATTTCTATGATCCTAAAGAAAACAAAGTATTTGTATCGACAAATACTACTTTTCGTGTGGAGGACCACATAAGGGAGCACAGACCCAGAAGTAAAATCGTGTTGAATGGGCTTTCCAAAGAAACTACTGAATCTTCAACAAGAGTTGTTGAAGAGCTGATTACCTCAACAAGAGTTGTTGAAGTAGGTTCATCTAGTAGGCCAAATCCACCTTAACATAGTGGGAGGGTTGCAAACCTACCTATTCGCTATATGGGTTTAACTGAAATCCTAGCTATGGTAGCTGATGGCGAGGTCGAGGATCCATTGTCATATAAGAAGGAAATGGAGGATATTGACAAAGATGAATGGATCAAAGCTATGGATCTCGAAATGGAGTATACGTACTTCAGTTCAGTTTGGGATCTTATAGATCAACTTGATAGGGTTATACCTATAAGTTGCAAACGAATCTACAAGAGGAAACAGGGTGCTGATGGGAAGGTGTAAACCTTCAAGGCTAGACTGGTGGCAAAGGGTTATACCTAGGTAGAGGGAGTTGACTATGAGGAGACTTTCTCGCCTATTGCCATGCTGAAGTCTATCCGGATCCTTCTATCCATTGCCTCATATTATGACTACAAGATATGGAAAATAGATGTCAAGACTACTTTTCTAAATGAAAATCTTGATAAAACCATTTATATAGTGCAGCCCAAGGGATTCATAGTCCAAGGTCAGGAGCAAAAGGTTTGCAAGTTTAATCGGTCCATTTATGGACTGAAACAGGCATCTCGATCTCGAAGTATAAGGTTTGATACTGCGATAAAATCTTATGGCTTTGATCAGGACGTTGATGAGCCTTGTGAAGAAGATCATCAACAGCTTAGTAGTTTTCCTAGTGTTATAAGTAGATGATATCCTACTCATTGGGAATGATGTAGGTTTACTGACTATAGTTAAGAACTTGCTAGAGACCTCATTCCAAATGAAAGATTTGGGAAAGACTCAGTTTGTTCTTGGTATATAGATCTTTTGAGATCAAAAGTGCAAAATGTTAGTACTGTCTCACGCGTCGTATATTGGCAAGATGTTGATCAAGTATTCAATGTAGAACTCCAAGAGGGGCTTATTGCCTTTCAGGCACGGGGTTACATTGTCAAAGGAACAGTTAACTAAGACACCTCAAGTGGTTGAGGATATGAGACGGGTCCCCTCTGCATCTGCCATGGGCAGTTTGATGTATGTGATGTTATGTACTAGACATGACATCTGCTATGTGATGGGGATAGTCAGTAGATATCAATCTAATCTAGGATATGATTACTAAATAGCCGTTAAGAACATCCTTAAGTATTTACGGAGAACGAGGGATTACATGCTTGTGTATGGTTTTAAGGATTTGATCCTTACAGGATACACGGACTCGAATTTTTTAGACTGATAGGGATTCTCAGAAATCTACTTCAGGATCAATGTTCACTCTTAACGGAAGAGTTGTAGTATGGCGACACACCAAACACGGGTGCATTGCAGACTCCACCATGGAGATTGAGTATGTAGCGACTTGTGAAGTTGCTAAGAAGGCCGTTTGGCTCAGGAAACTACTGACTGATCTGGAAGATGTTCTAGACATGTCAAAGCCCATCACATTTTATTGTGATAATAGTGGTGCTGTGGATAATTCTCGTGAGCCTAGGAGTCATAAGCGTGGAAAACCCATAGAGCAAAAGTATCATCTCATCTGAGAGATTGTGGATCGAGGAGACATGATTGTCACGAAGATAGCTTCAGAGCACAACGTTGTTGATCTGTTTATGAAGGCTCTCATGGCTACAGTGTTTAATGGTCACCTACAGAGCATGGGTCTATGAGATAGACCATGACTAGACTAGGGTAAGTGGGAGATCTTGTACTGGCGTATTATACCCTAGTTTATTGTTTTGTGTACTTGTATTTTATTATCTTGTACACCCCACTAACTTTAGGAGAAGTGAGAGATTGTTAGGGTTGATGCCCTAAATTTTGTAAGGTTCTATAGTTTGTAAACCTTGTATGAACAAACTTGTATGTGATTAATAATATTTGATATTTTATTCACTTTGTCTATAAAATATGTGATATTTTAGTTGCATTAACCACAAATAAATAAACTAACATCCAAGGTTATTATTGTAACTTAAACATGTATGTGGAAACATACAGGTGAATCATGTTTAAGTGATAATCTAAATGGTCTGTAGTATATGAATAAGGCTAGGTACCTTATCCTAGTGACACTACGAGTATGACCCGATTTGTAGATATTACAAATGTTGTAAAGTGCTACAAATGATTTGATCTTGATCATTCATGTACTAGACAAGCGAGTGGGGATATTCTATATAAAGGAGTTTGTATAAGACCAGACCATGAAATGCTTAGTCCCATTATATAACGTTGTTCATAATAGAGACTTTCATTTCACTAAAATGACCATAGGTAACATGACCTTAATCCTGAGTAAGTTGTGAACTCTTGCCTATGAGGGTGGTCCTTTGATTAGTATAGGTGAGAGTAGTCAGATCACCGATTCAACAAGCCTACCATTTTGAAGATCTGTATGATTGGGGAGTTGAGAACTCAGCTACACAAGATGGAATTCACTCCATCCCCGAAGTAGGGATAAGTAGATAAATTTCTCTCTTAAGGGCTAATTCCATGTCTTGAACAATGTGGCGCCATACTCTCCCCTGGCCTGAGAGGGGTTTAGTCATAGTGGGACTATGATCTATTGTTCATTAGAAGAATCAATGATAGTTAAAGAGTTAGAGGTAACTATAAGGGAAAATTGGTAATTTGGCCTAGCTATACTTACGAGAAATTTGTGAATGGTCATCGTACTACTGATTGGTTATATCCAGTGAACACAAAAATATATTTGTAATGCGAAGAGTGTAGCTGCCGGTCTTTAGTGGAGTGCCCGATAGTTAATGGATGGTGGATAATGTAATGAAAGAGTTTAATTAATTATTCACGTATCGTTAGAGCCATAAAATTTAATATAAAAAGGATTTATATTAAATGCCATAAAATAGAGAAAAAAACTATAGTTTATATTGTATATGATGCAATATTAAAACTATAGGTTATAAATATAATGTGATAAGTTGGTTATCATATTTATTTATATTATTTATTATTTTGGATAATTAATCCCTTTTTCTCTCAAACCACCTTAATTGGTGGTTAGTTGGTTTTTATGGCAAAATGAAATAAATAAAATATGATTTTATTTTCCTTAACTAATCTACATGATTTTACAAATCTGTACGATAGATTGAGAGAGTATACGATAGGCTCTATTACTACATGATTGAAGATTTTAGCTATACAATAGTGTTTCTTCTTCAATTGTTTTCCTCCTTCAAACTCACAAACTCCATCCTAACCAAAATAGTCAGAGCCCACCACTTTTGGGTTCTCACCATGAGAATACCAAGGATACCAAGTGGTAGTGTCTTCACACTTTTGGTTCGAGTTTTGTTGCTATTTGAGGAGTTCGTGATTGTTCAAGGAGTCCTTGATAGATAGAGGGATTTATGCGAAGAAGTGTTCTTCAAAGGTATAATCTCTGAACTTTTCTCATAGTTTAAAAGCATGCTGTAATTTTTTTGTTAAAATGGATAATTCGTTTGTTTACTGTAAATGTGTGTTTTCAATCTAAATGGAATTTGGATGATCCGCTTCCACTCATGGCTCTCCTTGTAGACGAGTTCCTTCAAATTTCTCACCTATATAGATGACTTTTCTAAGAAGAGCTGGATATACTTTCTTAAAACTAAGAACCAAGTTTTTTGGAAGTTTAAGGGATGGAAAGCTATGATAGAAAGCTAAACATCTAAAAAGTTAAAATACTTTTGAATCGAATATGGGCTTGAGTTTTGCAATGAATACTTTGACAAATTTTGTAGTGAGAATGATATAACTAGGCATAGAACTATGAGGTATACACCTTAATAGAATGGGGTTGCTCAAAGGTTAAACGAAACAATAATGGAAAAGGTTAGATGTTTGCTTTCTGATGCTATCCTAAGTGAAAATTATTAGGCAGAAGCTGCAGCGTACACAGTGTATACCTTGAATAGGTGCCCTCACACATCTCTAGAGTTGCTTACCTCTGAGGAGAAATGCACTAATCATCCTCCTAATCTAGATAACCTCATGGTCTTTGGATGTATAGAGTTTGTTCACTAAAATAAGGGGAAGTTGAAAGCCAGAGCAGATAAGTGCATGTTTGTAGGCTTTATAGAGGGTGTCAAAGGATATAAAATGTGGCATCCAGTAAAGAGGAAGTTTATAATTATCAGAGACATCACTTTTAGAGAAGAGGGGATGTTTATGCAAAAGGAGAAAAGGCTTGAGGATAAAAGTGAGTCATCCACCACAGGAATTGAGGTGGAGTTACCTATTGAGCAACCAAAAGAATCTAACCTACCAAGTGACACATGAAAAGTTGAGGAAGATGCAGGGGAACAAGAGGAGACTGTAAATGAGCAGCCTGATTTGAGTGAGTATGTCTTAGCTAGGGATAGATAAAGGAGAACCATTACCTCTCCAGCTAGATATACTGAAAAGAACTATATGAATTTGGTTTTAAATGCTATTGTGGCTCCTACTAACCAAGAATCAACAACCTTTGGAGAAGCAACAAGTTGTGCTGATGCAAGGTATTGGATGGAAGCTATGAATGAGGAAATACATTCACTAAAAGTGAATGATACTTGGTCTTTAGTTCATCTACCTAAAGGTTATAAACCAGTTGCCTCTAAATGGGTTTTCAAACTTAAGAAAGGTGCATCCTGTGATAAAAAACCTAGGTATAAGGCAAGGTTGGTTGCAAAATGATTTACTCAAAGAGAAGGAATAGAATACTCAGAGATTTTCTCTCCGGTTGTCAAAAAAAACACCACAAGACTTTGTTTATCCTTAGTTACTCAAAATAACTTAGAATTGTATCAACTAGATGTGAAAACTGCATTCCTTCATGGAAATTTAGAAGAGACAATCTATATGACGTGACCTAAAGGATTGGAAGTAAAAGGAAAAGAAAATTCCTATTGCTTACTCAATAAGTCAATCTATGGGCTAAAACAATTACCTAGGTGATGGTATAGAAGGTTCAATGACTATATTTCTAACAATGGATTCAAAAGAAGTTCATTTGATATATGTGTTTATGTAAATACAGGTTCCTATAAGGACAATGGTTCCTATAAGGACAATGTTTACCTACTCATATTTGTGGATGATATGTTACTGGCAGGTAGGTCCAAGGAAGATCCAACCCATTTTAAAAATCTCTTAAAAAGGGAGTTTGATATGCAGAACTTGGGAGAAGCAAGCAAGGTCCTAGGAATTGAAATCCTAAGGAATAAGGAGGAGTCTGTTCTAAGCATCAATCAGTCTAACTATTGTGAGAAGATCCTTAAAAGGTTCAACATAAATGATGCTAGACCTATAAGCTTACTTATTGCTCAACACTTCAAGCTATCCTTACCTAACTCCATAAAGATTCTGACCAAGAACCTTAAAAATAGATGTCTGTCATACCCTATAGTCAGGCAGTCGGAAGCCTAATGTATTTATTGATTTCTACTAGACCTGATCTCTCATATTCAGCTAGCCTTGTTAGTAGATATATGTTTAATCCTAGTAAGAGACTCTGAGAGGCTACTAATGGATCCTAAGATACTTAGTTTGGTCTAAAAACTCAAGACTAGTCTACCAAAAATCAGTTGAACCAAACTTAGAACTATATGGATATGTAGATGCTAACTATGCTAGTGATTTGGACAAAAGGAGGTCCTTAACAGGTTACCTATTACTTTATGGTCTTAATCTAATCAGCTGGAAAGCAATACTACAGCTTATAGTTGCTTTATCTACAACAGAAGTTGGATATATGGGTTTAACAGATGCAATCAAAGAGGCATTGTCGCTTAAAGGATTGCTGAAAAACTTTGGAATGGATAAAAAATGGTAAAACTCTACTGTGACAACCAAAGTGCTATCAATTTATCCCGAAATTTACAATACCACACTAGAATTGAACACGTTGATATCAAATATCATTTCATTAGAGGCAAAGTAGAGGCAGGGAAATAGAAATCCTAAAAGTTCACCCATCAGACAATGCAACTGACATGTTGACAAACCCTGTTTCAAAGCTTAAATTGGTCAAATGTCTAAAACAGGTTGGTTTCGAACTTCCAGACACATAGTAGTCAGAATGGTTAGAATCAGAAAGATCAGAAGATTGCAAGGCATTAGAGTCAAGGTGAAGAATTTGAAGAAATTGTGATTCAAATACCTCAGCTATCAGATATGTTTGCTAAGATATGAATTCGATCTTTTTCATTTGCCTTAATCCATATGTCATATGCATTCCAAACTCTTTGGTTTGCAGATGAGTTGGGAGATGGAGAACATTCGACTGTTAAAACAAAATTTAAATATCATATGCTAGTATTGTGTTTATATTTGATGTTGAAAGATTAGTTATGCTTGTCAGAAGCGAGTAATTTAGAAGAATTCGACATGCTGAAAATATAAATAAATTCTAATTAGTGAACTGCTTTTAAATTCAATCAAATTTTAACAAAGTAATAATGTATGTATTTCATTATTTTATTTGCAGTCATACTATATGTACATACAAGACTTATTTAATTATAACATACATTTATAATGCATAAATAATTACACACACTCATATGGACCAGTTTTGTCATCTTAAGAAAGCAATCAAACTAAATTATTACAATAATAATTAAAAAGAACTTCAAACTGAAGGAAATCAAGCATGAGGATTTTCATGAGCAGCGGAAGGATCGTTCCAAATTTTATTTGAAATTGAACATATACAATTATAGTACAAGAATGAAAACAAACAGATCATGCACAACAAGAAATTACAACATGCTAACAAAAGTATCAAGGGATAGAGTATGCATACCTTTGAAGAAACATTCTTCAAACTCCCTCGATCAATCTTGAAGCATCCAAGAATAGCAACGCTCGAACGCAATGACTGGTACACAGCACCAAGACAACAAACACAACTAACACAATGATCATGAACCCAACGAACAGCCTCCATGAACCAATCGAGTCACACTCGATTCACAAAGTGAGTGAGGACACCATCACAATCATTACCTTGGTATTCTCGGTGTGAGAATCTAGGAGTTGTGGGCTTTGTATGAACTTGTCTTGAGGAAGAGATTGGAGGACAATGATCGTGTAGATGATCGAGCAAGTGGGAGATAAGAAGTGTCCATCATATAGATGATGTGCCCCATTGTTTAGTAAATGGCAGCCTATCGTATTGACTTAGTCACTCGATCGTTGAGCTACGATAAGCTGATGAACTATCGTATAGTCAAAGCTCCACGATCGTTTAGTGTTTATGAGCTATCAATTAGTGAAACACTTTCACTTGATAGCTTATCTGTTAGTAACTTTTTGAAAGTGGCAACTCTCAAATTTAGGAAAACATTTTTCCTTTTATCTCATGGTTACCATAAAACCACCAATAACCTCCCACTCAATCGATTATTAGAGAAAAATATTTAATTACAAATAATTAATTTATTATAAATAAATATGATAACCAACATACTATATTAGATTTATAACTTACAGTTTTAATTTTTTATCTCATGAAACATACAAACCATAGTTCTTTTTCTCTTTTATGGTACTTAATGTAAATCATATTTACATTAATCCTCCATTTGATATATCTCATACATCATACCAATTATATCACATATAATTGAATTTTCTCATGTTAATTTGAACACTTTAAACCAACAATAAGAATTGATTTTCAACTTGAATCCATAGATCTACCATGGGGACCTTATGGACCTGTAGCTTGAAGCTCCAACGGTATGTGAATAACTCCCTAAACTCTTTAATCACAGGATCTGCCATCCGTTAACTACCGAGCACTCCACTAAACATCGGCAGCTGCACTCTCCTTATTACAAATATATTTCTTTGTCCATATACACCAATGAACAATGCGATAACCCTTCACAGATCGCTCGTAATTATAGTTGGGCCAATTTACCATTTTGCCCCTGTAGTTATATCTAACTCCATAAGTACCACTGATCCCTTTAATGATTATAAGTCATAATCCTACTATGACTGAGTTCTCTCTTCCAAAGAGAAGTTGTGGTCACTATGTTCAAGCCCTGAAATCAGCCCTTAAGGGAGAAATCTATCTACTTACCCCTGCTTCGGGGAAGGAGTGAATTCCATCCTATGTAACTGAGTTCCCAGCTTCCCAATCAGACAAATCCCCTAAAAGGTAGGCTTCTTGAGTTGGCAATTTGGCCATTCTCACCAATACTAATCAAAGGACCGCCCTCAAAGGCAGGAGTTCCCTAAACATTCAGGATTAAGATCATGTCACCTATGGTCATTTAAGTGAGATGTAAGTCTCAAGTATCAACGACGTTATATAAAGAGACGAATCATCTCGTAGACCGGTCTTATACAAACTCTTTGTATAGGACACCCTCGCTCGCATGTCTCCATATGAATGGTCAGGATTAGACCATCTGTAGTAGTTCACAACACTTGTAAACCTTTATAAAGCGTGTCGTATCTGTAGTGTCACAAAGATAAGGTATCCCTTCTTTATCCTTATACTATAAGCTTTTTAGGTTATTACTTAAGGCATGATCCCTTGTTATCTCATATACATGCTTAAGTTTACATACAATAACCACAAATCTTTGTTAAGTGGATATGAGTAAATGCAAATAAAATAACTCTTATTTTATTAATAACAATGTGTACAAAATTTACAAACTACGAGACTCTAGGCGAATTAGGACACCAATCCCAACACAAACAGCTTCTGGACCGCATGAACCGACCCGAACTGGACCTTTAAGACTCCAAAATGAGGGCCAAAATCGGGCTGAATTGGACCTCTAAGACACGAATTGGTTGAATCGGTTCATTTGAGTCAACGGTCGGGTCGTGCGCTTGTCTTCTACGCTAGGATGAACAGTATTGCAATGCTTCATCCCAGCATTGCAACGCCATGGGCTGTCTGAAGAACAGCGTTGCAATGCGCTGCAGGTAGTGTTGCAATGCTGCAAGGCAAAAGCTTCAATTCCAGGTTTCTATTGCTGACCTTCCTTGCTTCTTTCTTCAATTACAACCTAATTGCAACTCTATTGACTCTAACAAATTTACAAACTCTTAATCATATGTTAAGACCCAGAAACAAAGAGCTAATTACAATCTTACAATCTTAAACAGAAAAGCCCATAAACAAAGAGTCAAGTTACCTAGGTCATCGCTTTGAAATAGTCAGTCTTAAAAAGTAAAAAACGTTATAAGGTAAGAGTGACTTATTTCTTGGTCTGATCTTATACAAACTCTTTGCATAGGACAATCCCACTCACATGTCTCCATATGAACGTTTCAAGATCACATCGTTTATGTAAACTACAAAGTGGGTCACATCCAATAGTGTTGCCAAAATAAGCTACCCAGCCTTATCCATATACTATAGAATATTTTGGCTATCTACTCAAACTTGATCCACTCTTATGTCTCCACATAAAGTCCAAGTACTCATATAATAACCATGGATCTTAGTTTATTGGATTTTGTACAATTTACATATTCAATAATAGTTTTATTGAACAAAACCTTAATAACATCTTTATTGCAAATAAAATATGTTTAATTTTACAAACTGCGAGTTTTGAGACATACAACCCAATAGTTTCAACATTGGATGTGATTATGCTTTACTTGTTTAGATTGTTTATTTTAAAAATATAAAATGATTTGGATGAATTTGAAGTGGTTTGTTTACTAATTTTAGGGATTTATTTTTGTTGACGAGTAAGGAACAAAGTAGCTTGAGAGTAGTTCAAGTTTTAATTTTTTTTGTTGACGAATAAGATTAAATTTAACATTTATATGCCTAAAACCAATTTCAGATAAATGGTATTATTTTGAATTTCACATTTACATAAGTCTTAGTATCAAATTGAAATTTTAGATAAGTTTTAGATTAAATTGGTTTATTATGTATGTTGATTAGGTTAGTTTAATTTGTTTTATATATTGAGTTAAACTGTCTGTTTTGGATGTTGGGTTAAATTGTTTATTTTGATAGATTAAACATGCATAAAACAAAAGCTAATAGAATCATTAAGTACTCTAATTACACTTAATTTCAGTACAAATCATGCTGAAAATCCTCTTAATTCTTTATTATCTCCACGATTTAGATCACCAAATTTCCAGTAAAACACCAAGAGAATCTTCTATACTATTCTCAGCCTTGGATTTGTGTGATGAAACTCTGAATTGAGAGGAATTGAAATGGTTTTTGAGGTTGCTAGAAAGCAAAAACAGTTTTTTTACAGAAATTTCAAAAATTTCAGATTGCATGTAGTTCAATACTCTGAAAATGGAGTATTTTACAAGTTGATTCATGCAAGCACTTACTAATTTAACTGATAATTCAATTAGCACTTAGATAGTGGGCAAGGTGTTAAAATATGGATTGACCCACTCAAAATCCGATTATGGGATAAATCCACTCAAAATATCAAATTTCCAAATTTAAAAAAGAATTAGATTTAATTCTAAATTAAATGAAATTTTTCTAAATTGAATTTATAAATTGGAATTTCATTTATTTAAATAATTAATTAAACAAGTTTATTTAATTAAATAAATAATAATTTAATATCAAATATTAAATTAATAAAACACCTAATTTAAATATGAATATTACTTATGTAATCAATATTTAAATTTTTTTAACTCTTCAATTTCATTTAATTACGAAAAAATCAAACGTTAATATATTGAATATTATTATCCAAACCCTAAATTGAAATACTACAAATTCATTCAATCTTCTAATTTAGGATTTAATCTTTTAGGAGTTGGTGGAGGGACCTTATGGACCTACAGATCATGAGCTTTAACGGTTTGAGATTAATTCGCTAAACTCTTTAAACCGAATTAATCAATAATCGTTAACTACCAAGATGTACCACTATAGCTCGGTAGTTGCACTCTCTTCACTGTAGATATATATCTGTCTACTTAATTTAACCATAATTAGTAAGTCGATCATTCACAGGTCGTTCGTATTTACAGTTAGGCCAAAATTACTGTTTTGCCTCTGTAAATACCATTTGCTCCTTAAGTCACCACTGATTCTCTATTGAACAGTTGGTTTATAATTCAACTAATAAACCATGTCCCTTTTTTATTAAGAAAGGGCGTGACCCCTTTGTTCAAGACTAGGAACTAGTACTTAAGAGAACAATCTATCAGCTTACCCTAAATTGGGTATGAGTGAATTCCTTTTTGCAGAATTATGTCCCCATCTATTTATCCAGTTTTATCCCCAAAATGAGAGGCTTATTGAGTAGTGCTGTTGAACTACTCCCACCTATGCAGATCAAAGGATAATCCTGAATAAAGAAGAGTTCATAGTTAGCTCAGGATTAAGATTGAGTTACCCTAGGTCATCGAATTGAAATAGTCAGTTTTGATAGTAAACAGTTGTTATATAAAAAAAAAATGACTATTTCGTGGTCCAGTCTAATGCAAACATCAATTGCATAGGATGCCCCCACTCGCATGTCTCCATATGAATGATTTTTAGATCACATCGTTTGTATCAGTATACAAAGTGAGCCGCATCCATAGTGTCCCTAGGATGAGGTACCCAATTTCATCCATATACTTATAGACCTTTTAGGCTATATACTATAACTTGATCTTCTTTTATGTCTCTACATAAACTTAAAGTATTCATACTACACCCATGAGTTCGTTCATTGGATTTTATAATAGAATTCAATTTCAGTAATACTTTTATTGAAAAAGAACTTCAACAATGCTTTTATTGATAAATAGAATATGTTTCCAAAATTACGAACTGCGAGTTTTAGGACATTCCCAACATATTTTTTATGTTAAATTAATTGGTTTCTTTTTTTATGTTCAATTAATTTGGTTTGTTTTAGATGTTAATTTAGATATTGGGTGCAATAATTTATTTTGGATGTTGAGTTAATTTTAGTTTGTTTTTGTGAAACTTGGATTTCTATTTTTCCTACTTAAGCAGATGATTAAGGGATCAACTAGATGAAAGTTAAATTCTATGTTGAAGTAAAGGAATTTCTAAGTGTATAACATATTTTCCTTCAGTAGCTTGAGTTAAGCTTAAATTGATAAAAATTGACTAAGTGTTGGACTAGGTATTATGCATTGGCCATAAGATCTTGGAGAGATTATTTGGACAAAGGGAGAATTTGAAGTGGGAGTGACGCATGCCTTGGAGGTTAGACCATTGCATTAAACTCAATGGATGCGTTGGAAGAGTTGTGAAGGGATCCGTTAGTGGTGGTATGCGTTGGTGAAGGAAGAAAGTTAAAGGGATGCGTTGGAGGGTGGTATACGGTTGAAGGAAGGCAGCCAAGGGTGCACGAGGTAGGCGAGGAAACAGGCAAGGCATGCGACATGCATCGATCCACCAGCCCATGCGTCGAGCGCTGTCGAGCCTACCGAGCGGCCATGCCTATGCATTAAGCGCCCTATCGAGCAGCCATGCCAATCGCCCAACTGGTACGTCGAAGTGCCCTACCGAGCGGCCATGCATCGAACACCCTTACCATGCGTCGAGTGCCTTGCCAAGCGCCTATGCGGCCGAGGAAGCGAGTGATGGCCAGCGCTTATGCAGAATGCCAATGCATCGAGTGGCTAGCGCCTATGCAGCACACCTATGCATCAGTCGCCAACGCCTATGCCAAACACCATGCGCCCATGCTGAGCAAGCCTTGCGGTGATATCTAGTGAGCCATGCGTCGAAGATGAGCAGTCATCCTATACGTTGGTGATGGCTAGCTCTTGCGATGGCTAAGTTGGATTGTGATGGTAGTAAGTTGGCTTGCTGTGCGTTGATTATGGATTATACGTTGAACATCCAAGAGTTGGACGCATATAAAGGATGAGATCACGTAGAAAACGTCATCAAATATGTGTCTTCTTAGGAGGAAGCCTTAAGCCTTAAGCATTTGAGGTGGTTGCATCAGAGGACATGCAATTTGAAGCTCTTGCATTGGCTAGATAGAAGAAGGACACTTAGATTGTGTTGATCAAAGAGTTGTGTTATTAGTGTGAGGAGGAAACACTTGGACATGCAGCCAAGTAGAAGGTGTCGAATTTGTAGAAGGTTTGGATGCCTATAAATAGAACCAAAGACTTCATTTTTAGATCACAATTCAAAAATACAGTAAAAAGAATGGGAAAGTTGAGTAAAGATTATGTTGAGAGCAAAATCCATGCGTTGATCATAGAGATTCAAAGAGGACGTATTGGACAGTGAAGTTTGAAAAACGGCATTAACTTTGGATGAGGAGTTATCCCAGAATACTCATGCGTTTTATATCCAAAGCTATATGAAAGCTATCAGAGTTTAGTTTTCATGGTGGGGCTATTGGAGAAGAAGCTCTAAGGAATCGGGATGGAGAATTAGGAAAAGATAGAAGGGTCGAGCTATCGGGTAAGCTAGGCCAATCTTGATTTTTTTATGTTTCCGGTAAAACCACGAGGAATTATGAGCTAAGATTTGAGGTAAGATTCTGAGATATTTTAGAGCATATTTGTAGAAGGAATTATCTCGAGATAAATCTTAGAACTATGAGTAGTTTGAGCTTTAATTTGAATCTGGAATTTAGGGTTCAAAAGAGGAGTCCGAGAAGACCAAAGAACTTCTAGAGAGAAAAGTTCCTAAACGACCAAAGTGAGTGGTAATTTCCTTTAAGTCTTAAAGCATATCTTTTGGAGTAATTGTATATGCTTAGGTTACGAATGAGTTTCTAGCTTGAGAATTAGATTATGTGATCGGGATGGTCAGGGGTCAATAGACCTAGTTCTTGTGCCCGTAAGCAAAACCTCATGGGATGGTCAGGGGACCGAGAGGTCTAGTTCTTAAGCCTGTGGGAGGATCCTCGTGTGGGATGGTCAGAGGGCCGACGGGCCTAGCTTCTGAGCCCATGAGCGGGGAGCTATGTGCACATAGGAGACAGAGGAAACATAAAGAGTAAGCGTTGTATTTAGTGACAGTTATCTATCTACCGTGTGTGTAGGTAGACGACATACTCATTCTAGTTAGTTATCGGTTTAGCTATCTATCATGCGAGTAGATAAAAGTTTGAGAACAGACTCACTCAATGTGGAGGTTTGAATGTAACCTCGTATTCGTGATATGCTTGTTATTTATGAGTTGAAATAGACTTTAGGATTTGCAGGGTGTTGTTAAGGTCAAGGTCTGCCACACGCCACAGTAAATTTGTTGTTAAGTTTTGGAGTTGTATAAATGGTACATTGTATAATATAAAATGGGCCTAAAAGGCATTCCGCTGTATATGAGTTATATCTTGGTATCAGAGTTATTTTCGCAAGAGTTATTAGGCAGTAAGTGTCAACAAAAGGGTTGATAATTGCTGTCAGTCACGCCCTTTCCTAAGCACGGAAGGTAGTCTGGGGTGGGATGTGACAGTTTTCTATGTTGATTTTGATGGAATCAAATTCCTTAGAGGAAGTACGTGAATGCTGAAGGAACTTTTATCAAAGAGTACCTCTGAGCAGAAGCAAGATTGTTCCAAACTCATTGTGAGAAAATTACAACATTCACAATCAAACCCGCTATATATGCATTATCAACAAATTAGGCATGCTTTGAAACTTTAATAACAAAGACAATGAAATACATACCAGTTGAAAAACCCTTTTTCACCGAAATCTCGCTCTCATCAAATGGACTGCACCTCTCACTCTCGCTGAGAACGTCCAAGCAATTGTCCACCAAACTGTCTACCCACTAATGAACTCCTCACGAACACGGCAACAGAGAAGACACCACCACTTGGAACCCTCGGTATTCTCGGAGTGAGAATCCAGGAGTTGTGGGCTCTGTTGGATTTGGTAGAAGGAAGGTGGAAGAGACAATCGTATACCACGACCAAGCAAGTGGGAGAAAATTGGGTGTCTATCGTATAGACGATGCTTGAACGTTTAGGTAGAGGTAGACGATCGTGTAGTAAAAGAGGCGTGATCGTATAGATGATTGTTTAGTAACACGTTCAGGCGCACGATCGTTTAGAAAGAGCTAGACGATCGTTTAGCAAATCCTATACTATCATTTAATAAACCATGCACGTGTATATGATCGTTTAGAAATGTTGAGCTGTTGTGTAGGCTCTCAGTTTGCTATTCGATAGGCAGTATACATTACTCATGAGCGAATGTCCGATTCTTTGCAACATGAAAACAATTTTCATTTTATCCTTCAGTTACGAAAACTGAAAGCAACCTCCCACTAACTCATACGGTTATAGAGAAAAAGTCGGGCAACAGTTATCCCATAATTGTTTAAATTAAAAAAAATATAATCATATTATATTTGTAATCTATGGTTTAATATCACATCAAATCACTGCAAGAATTTTGGGCTTTAATGTCGGTTGAAAAAAGTGAAATCGGATGTATAATGTCGGTTTTGGCTTTTTTTTCAAAGGCGGATCTTTAATGTCGATTTTAAATTGACATTGTAGGGGTACCTTTAATGTCGGTTCTAAACCGACATTAAAGACCTGCTTCACTTTTTTCTCTAACTTTATATTTTTCCCCCATTTTTTCATTTCCCTTTTCACTCTCCCTCTATTTTATTTTTCCTCTCATTCTCACACTTCCCTCTTCAAACCATATTCTTTCTCACTCCTCTCTCATTTCGTCGGTTTCCACCAAATCTGCCGTTCTCTGCCAGTCTCCACCAGATCTGCTCATTTCGTCGTTCATTTTGTCGTCGTGTAGGTCTCTACCGGATCTGCTGTTCGTCGTTCGTTGTTGTTATGGAAATTCTTGAATCCATAATCCAGATGTAAGTAATTTTTGCACTGCTGGGCATGCATCGCTTACATCTGTCATCCATCGTTGTCGTGCAGGTCTCCACCGGATTTGCTGTTCGTTGTTCGTTGTTATGAAGATTCTCTTGATGGCTTACGAAGTGGTAAAAAGGGCAGTATCATCCACATTTTTCTACAATCTGTTATAAGCAGGTAAACTTTTGATTGTTTTGGTGTTGTGAACAAATATTGACCTTAATATATATAAATATGATCTTGGATTAACTGGACAACCAAAGTATTGAAAACAATGTTTAGTTTCATTAAGCTTTTTCTTTTTATTAACATATCTTGGAATTTTCATTGTTCCTTTGGTTGTATTCCTCGGACAAATAGATTTGTTAGGAAATGAACTTATGAATCAATTTTCAATGACTTAAAATTGCAGCAGTATTTAGTCATGGCCAAACAATTTACATTTGAAAATTTCATTATTCTTTAGTTTTGGCTTAGTTAGAAAATAACTACATTTGAATTATTTGCTTTAAACATTCGTGTAATTTTATTTCGTGAAATAGGCTGTACGACCACTACGGACATAAAAATCTGAATCATCAGATTCTCTAGATAACTTATTTGATGACAAGGATGCACCCAATGAAATCTCTTCAGCTATTATAGCAAAGGAGGTAACTTAGATACTGATGCTTTTTAACTTTAATGTGGAGCAGATACAGTTTTTTTGAGTCAAAATTGTTGATATATGTAATTCCTGCTCCCACGTGGAATTCAATGGATTAAATTTGACCAGCAAGATCACGACTAAATTGAATTTACCTTCTTTGTTCATAGTTTACTATATCTTCTTCTTCTCCTATTTGTGTGTGCATTTGTGTTTGTTTATCAATATAGAAGAATGCAAATATTTTCATTATGATATTAACGATACCAATAAAGAATCCTTATTTGTGTGTGCATTTGTGAAGAATGCAAGTCTTTCAAGTATTTTCTTTTTATTGCTCAGCTAATTGTATTGCTTGTAGGAGGCTAATGATTATTATGATATTAACGATACCAATAAAGCATCCTTATTAATGATGAACTTTACTGTTCATGAAGTTAATTTTGCGATTGATAAGCTTGGTTAGTACACTTCTGGAATAATCAACTTAGTTGAAGTTATCGCCAAATATTTAAGCAGCCCTAAGGATTTTTTATAATGCATTTCAGTTGGAGATGCTCCCATTAATGAATTGGTGGATTTTATCATTGCTGCATAGATCGCTGTAAATTTGTTGAGAGGGAGAATGCTTTGGCATTATAAGGATTTAAGAGAATTTTACCTGTTTAAAGAAAACTCTTGCTTCGTTAGTTATACTCCTATGAATTTAGCTTTTGTTCATATTAATTGAAGTTGCCTCACATTTGGGTTCTCTTAATCTTTTCCTCTGCCATATACTTTTAATGGTGGTGTTTGTGTGTTTTTTTAGTTGTTTGGAAGGGGTGGGGAGGAGATGGATTTCTTGCAACAGCAAGGGATTCACGTAAAAATTATTCCTGGTAAGTGTATTTTTGAATGCTTTCAGTTTTAAGCACAGTTTCTAAGTGTTTCAAGTGACTCTAATGATATGGAAATTCTTGTTTGAGAAGTTATAGTTTGCTTATGTCTCTTTGGATCATATTGGATTAGAATGTAACAACTGTTTATGACTCATGAGTACTATTTATTTGTAGTTTAGATTTGATTCAAGGTACTTGAGTTTTTGGGTTGCACTATGGTATTTTGTGGGTTGCACTAGCTCTTTTCTATAGAAACCTGAGAAACTTTCTAGAAAACAAAAGAATGGCTTCCCAACAAGCCTTTCTACTATTTTATTTAGGAAGGGGATTGAAAAGTGGTCCTTCTTTGGTACCTCATTGAGCTTCCTAAAATCGATGCACATCTTCCAACTATTTTGTCGGTATCATTTCTCCTTTTTCATTCTCAACTATGACCGGTCTTCTTTGGCACAACATGTATTGGACTTACCCATTGGCTATTTGAAATGGGGTAAGTGATACCAATCCCATTAAGTTTGATAATCTCCTTGAGAACTATCTCTTCCATAGTGGGATCGAGTCTCCTTTATGGTTGCACCCTAGCCTTTGCTCCATCTTTAAGAATTATCCTATGCATGCAAAGAGACGAGCTTGTCCCTTTAATGTCTTCTAAGGTCCAACCGATCTCCCTTTTGTACAACTTAAAAGTTTCCCCCAAGGTGCTTTCCTAAGAAGGTGTTAACTCTCTCGAAATGATCACAGGAAAGATGTTTTCTTCCGGTAGGTACACGTACTTGAGATGAGAAGGGAGAGCCTTTAGCTTGACTCCTTGTACCTGGGGAGCAACCAAAACATCATTAGAAGATTTATCATTTTCATAAAAATCATGGGAAAAAAAAAAGACATTTGAAGAGTCATCTTGAGCAAAGTCTATAGAAGGGGTCACCAAACCATCACACTTATCATCAACAATAGAAAACAATTCGTCATCAACATCAAAAGTGTCAACTAAATACAAAGAAAAATACTCTTGGGGAAATTTAATGGCATCGTAAATTTTGAATGAAACAATTTCACCATCGAATTCTACAGATAGAGAACCTTTATCAACATCTATTTTGATCTTTACAGTTTTCATAAAGGGTCTATTTAGCAAAATAGTAGAATATGATGTCGTACTTATTTCATCCATTTTAAGAATTAAAAGTCAGCAAGGAAAATTAAATCTTTTACTCTAAGCAAAACATCTTCAACAATGCCTAGGGGTTGGTTATATGACCTATCTGTTAATTGTATGCATACATTCGTTCTTTGCAAATCATTTAGCTTAAGGTCCTCGTAGACAAGATAAGGAATCTCATTTATGGAGGCACCTAAGTCTAACATATGATGAGAGATAATCCAATCCCCTATACGCATGGAAAGGTAAACATATTGAGGTCCTCACAAATTTCTGTCATGTTCTTTTTTAATAAGGCAGAAACATTTTTACTCATCGTCACCCTTTATTTTTCCTTAACATTCCTATTCTTTCTGCACAAATCTTTTAAAAATTTAGCATACCTAGGTATTTGTTGAATTACATTAAGTAGAGGAATGTTTACTTGGACTTTCTTAAAAATTTTCATGAGCTCCATATCTTTATTATCTTCCTTAGGTTTAGCTAACCTACTAGGAAATGGTACTTTAGGAATGTAGGGCTCAACAATAGGGGTAGTATAATTAGTTACTTTGGGAAAAATAGATGATTCATTTGTTTCCTTTGCCTTACCTTTTTCTTTCAACCGTTACCTTTTCTTGTATTTTCTTAGAAGGTTGAATGGGAGAGTCGACCGGTGTGGAGGGTGTGGTGGTGGGGATCTCCTTCCCACTCCTCAAAGTGATGGCACTTACATTGGCATGATTCGGTTTTGTCGGCAACTTGCCCGATGCTTTGCTCTCCAATCTACTCACCACCATTGCCAATTGGGTGATTTATGTTCCAAATTGGAGAAGCCTATTCTTGTTTCTTGTTGAAAAGATATAGTTTCTTGTTGTAAAGACCTCGTATCTTGTGAAAGTTAGATTGATTCCCTTTATAATTGATGAATATCCTATTGAAATTTAAGATAGTGGTTAGTAAGAGTTTTAACCACATCCTCTAGTGACATACTTGAGGATTAAGAAGATTGTTTCCTATTGTTGAATTGTCCTTGAGATCCCCATTTGAAATTGGGGTGGTCCCTCCATCCTTGGTTGTATGTTTGACTGTAAGCGTCATATTTCCTTTCAAAGCCTCCAAAAGCATTGATTTGAGTTTAAGGACAAGCATCAGATGAATGCCTTGTCACACCACAACCTTTGCATGTCTTTACCTGAGGGGCTCTTCCTTGCACAATCTATGTAACAATAGTAGTTAGATTGGATAATTGAGATCTCAATTCATTTGCCTGTTTTGTTGTAGATGGTATTGGGTTTTCTGTCCTAAAACTCACAGTTTGTAAAAAATAAATATATTCTATAGTCAATAAACTTATTATTGATTTTATAACGTAAAAGTTTAAATCTAATAAACTAAGATCCATGGCTATTATATGAATACTTGAACTTTATGTAGAGGCATAGAGATGGATCAAGTTTGAGTAAATAGCCAAAACAATCTATAGTACATGATTAAAGTTGGGTACCTTATTCTAGTAACATTATTGAATGTGACCTACTTTGTAGTTGTTACAAGTTGTTGTAAAGATACTACAAACGAAGTGATCCAAATTCGTTCATGTATTAACATGAGGAGTGGGGGTGTCCTATGCAATGAGTTTGCATATGATCGGACCAAGAAATAAAGCACTCTTACTTTATAATGCTGTTTACTGTATAAGACTGACTATTTCACTCAGATGACCTAGGTAACTCGATCTTAATCCTGGGCTAACTATGAACTCCTGTTTATTCAGAATTATCCTTAGTTTTGCATAGGTGAGGGTTGGCTCAACAGTGCCATCTCAATAAGCCTCCCATTTCAGGGGTAAAACCGGGTAGATAGCTGGGACATAGGGTGTAAGACGAAATTCACGCCTGGGATAGGAGAAAGGTTGTTCTCTTAAGTACTAAATTTAGGTCTTGAATAAGGGGCCCCACCCTCTCATTGGGATGAGAGGGATCTGGTTTAGTGACGGGATCACAAACCAATTTTTCATTAGAGGATCAGTAGGAACTTAAGGAACAAGACGTAATCTAGGGGGTGAAATAGACATTTGACCCAACCGTTATTACGAACAACTTGTGAAGGGTCGAATTACTAATTATGGTTAAATCATGTGGACATAATGTATCTACAGTGAGGGAGTGTAACTATGGGTTTTAGTGGAGTGATCCATTAGTTAACGAATGAGGATTAATTCGGTGTAAAGAGTTTAACCAATTAATCTCAGATCGTTGGAGCCCATGATTAGTAGGTCTGCGAGGTCTACCTACTAGCTTGTAAATGAATTAGTTTTAGAGTAGCGTGTTAAGTTAATTTGAAACGTTCAAATAAGAATGAAGAGAATTAGTAATTATATTCAATGCATGCACGACTACTAAATTGATTCGACTTAACTAATCTCTACAAAGGCGGATAATCAATTAAATCAAAATCAATCAAGCATCCTAATTATTAATTAAGGTCGAAATGACCATACCATAATTAAACTATAAGCTCTTAATACTACTGAGTTCTTAGCGATCATATAACATTAAAAATCATATGCATTAAGAATAAGGATTCAATCGCATCGATTAAATGTCAGGAAATTTTCAATTAATGAAATTATTCATTGAATCTAGATTAACCATGCATTACTAAGATTTAAGGTAAGCCTATCAATCTAAGCACTCACATCTAATATTTTGCTACCAAGGTAAATTCAAGCATTAAAGAACACAAGGAAACACGCGAGCTCAAAATTAACTAGCGGAGACATGCAATTATGATAGGGTCGTCAGTCCAACACACAAATGCAAATCTAATTACACCAAGATTCAAAGAAAAACATAGAATTAAAGAACATCAAATTCAATTACAGAATTCTCAAGAAATTAAACATAAGGCTCTTGCTAAAAGAAATTAGACAAAAATTACCTCTTAATTCAATTACAGCGTTGCAATGCTTCCTTGCACATCCACGTTCTGCCTTCTAGCATTAGGCGAGCGTTGGACCAAGGCATGGGTTGAGCATTGTGATGTTAAGGTAGGGGCCTTTTGGTATTTTTGCTTTTTTTGAAGTCTTGATACTCAAATTGACTCTAATTTGCTTCAAATTAACCCCGTTCAGCTCAAAATACTCGGTTCATCCTCTTGATTGCTTGATACCTAGAAAATAGCATAATAAACACTTAAAATCCAATAACAAGCCCGAATTAAGCTTGAAATAATAGCTATTTTTTAGAGCTATCAAACACCACCACCTTAATTCTTGCTCATTCTGAGCAAGGCAAAAACACACAACAAAAAATCAAGAATCACATGCTTGCTCTACTTGCAAGGTCGGTACTCCAGTCTCAACTATAAACTAGAATAAAGATTGCAATCAAGAATAAAATTCAATTACAACCAACCAATGAAGCACAATTTTAAGAATGACTATTAATCTATTCATGCATGAGTCAACCTAGAGTCTTGCTAATTAAGCTTGCACAGCCCGAAATTTTTTTATAAGGTCCTCATCCCATTTTCCCCCTACTCTCGTTCGATTATCAATTTTAGACATACCTAACTTGCAAAAAAGAGGGCAACACTAAGACAAGGGTGCCTAAACACACACGAAATAGAAAGGGCATTTATTTTACCTAGAGGACTAGCTTTCACACCCCCACCATCGGGAACCTATCCACTCTTTTCTCGCGGGCCCTAACTAGACACAGTGGAGGTAGTTCTTTTCACCTCTATCCATGCATTCACACAAACTTTTTTTTTTTTTTTTTTTTTTTTTTTTGTAAGTAAGCTAGCTACTGCCTCTTTTTTTTTCTTTTTTTTTTTTTTAAAAAAAAATTGCAACTAATTTGCTTTCTTTCTTTTTTTTTTTTAATTCACAATAGGCATTATTTTTATCCATTTTGTCTAGGTTTTCTTTACAGCAAGTAAGGTTAATCCTAAGTCAAAGGTGGACCCTTCGGGGTGACAACAGAAATATAAACCAAGTAACCCAATTCTAAGCGTGCGTGATTTTAATTTCGTAAAACATAGACTTAAAGATGCATGAGAGACAAGATTTTTTTTTTTAAAGAATGGGCTAAGAATCATGATCATACTTTCCTAACATTCTTTCATGCAAATTTTATCTCATGAAGAGTGCTTCATAAACCATTATAATAACAAGAGAGTAATAGAGCAAAGTATAGTTCGGACACAACACTCAAGGACCCCAAACTAAGATAAAACTACCCAATAGATACCCCACCCGCAACTTTAAAACGAGACATTTTCCCCAATATATCTCAAATATAGCTCTAAAAGAAAAAGTAACAAGGGAACAGAAAACATCTCCTAAAAACATAATTGTGCACGGGATGGTGGTGGTAGGGCTCGCCTCACAAAAGGATGCTCTTCTCTTCTAGGTCGCCCTTAAAAAAAAAAAAACACAAAAACAAAAGGAAAAAAAGCAACAGAAATTGTCGAGGGCACAAGAAGGATAACTAGCCTTAATTGGAAACCGATGCTAGCATAGTAAAGACGGTTCTGCTCACAAATGTAGTTTGTCCTTTCCACACGCCTCGCTCAGTGTGCAGTCTCCTAACTCACCCTCAAGGACTCGGTAGCCACTCGAAAGACTCCTCTACTCCTGGCACATCGTATTAATCCTGAGTATCAGCACGGGGAAGCTTCTTTGCTGTGGGAATATCCTCGTCCTATAGATCAACTCCGCCCCCACAAAAGGCAGCTATTGATGTCCTGCAAATGGGTGCCCTACGCTCCCATCCTTTCTTCATCATCAGGGATGTCCACATCGAAACTTCGACACAACTAGGTAATAAAGGTAGGGTGCCCTGAGCTACCAATGGTGGAGCAACATCCACATCGGTGGATCGAGGCCCTAATGAATCATCATGTGTTAACAGACATACCCTGAACTAAATAGTATAGGAGCTTGGCTCGGTTCTTTTGACATCAGTAAGCCATAGCAATGGCATCAATCGGAACATACAAAGGCATGCCAAATTTGGCCAAAGATGGACATATTTGTCCCCTAAACCTAACTGCAACACTTCGCGACCTAGCCCACGCAACTATAGGTCCACACAGAGTCTCAATAACCTCCTGCTTGGGGAACTGTTGGGAGAAAAATATACTATGCTCATCATTGAAGTCTGTCAACTCGAAGACTTCATTGATGCGAATGGACAAAAAGGAACTCTAATTCCCCTAACGAACGAGAATGTTGGCAAAAAGGAACAAAAAGGAATTGTTGGGAGAAATCCCTATTCTCGTTAATGTTGGCATAAAACTCCTTAACTATGGGTACAACTACCTCGCCAGAATGGTTAACTAAGGTTTCCCATCCTCTCCGCTGTATCTCAGCGGAGATATGAGCGTAGAAATCGGCCTCTAAGGTTGAAGCTCTTTCGGGGACTATGTTCCTAAACGAATCGACATAGTGATATCTATCTTGGGCTCTTCATGAACTAAACCTAGAGTGCTCGAAAACTAGTTCAGGATCATGCCCACCCCGACTAGTGCTAGCCTCACTTTTCCTACTTTCGCTCCTAGGACCTATGATGAATATATAGATGAGAGGCTCACAAAAACTGGGTTTAACTAGGAAAAATCAATCAAATCCTCAAAATTGACCCAACTGCAAACAAAATATATAACAATACACGTTAATTCCACCTGCACACAAAAAGATCCCAATAATTTTTTTCCAATTTCAACAAATAATACATCAAATAAATTTGCAACACTATTCAATTTAAGCATAAAATCCGTATAATCCAAGAGATCTTCAAGATGATAAGTAAATTTATGAAACAAAACACACAATAAAAACAAAAAATTTACCTCCAATGAAGAAATCCTAAGAGTTGCCCAAGAAAAAGCCCTAGGATTTGATTTGGGTATGAAACCCACGAATCGAAGGAGAAATCGTGAAGAATACTTGAAGACTAGGTGACACCCAAGGATAATCGGAAGGAAATTTGTGATTTGGATGAAGAAATGTGAAGGAAAGGGAAGAAGTTGGGATATAATGGCTGAAAATCGAAAGAGAATATGAAAAGTTAAAACCTTCTCGCTGCAAACGCAATTCTGCCTTGAAGCTTCACCCTAATTATTATTTTTTATTTTTTTGGATAGAAATTATAATAAAACTAAACCTAACCGTACTTAAATGAAAAATAAATAAAAGAAACTACCCTAAAACTTTAAAACTAATTTTTAAAACTACCATAAAAACAGAAAATATAAAATAACAATTAAAAGAAAAATTTTCATCTGGCTGCCTCCACGAAGTGCAAATTTTTAACGTCAGTTGCTTGACATGACCTATCCCCTGTCAAGGCAAAAAAAAAAATTCTCGTATGTCTCTGGCCGGATAAGGTTATAAGACTCTTCATCTTTGGAAGTGAACCAGACAGGTCGAATTTGGAATTTTTAAGTTTTTCAAAAAAGAAAAAAAGAAAGAATAAAAAGACTTAAGTGACCCAAACGAGTCAAAATAAAGAAAAGACTCAACGAAATCTTGAGAATAAGAAGAAAAAAATTAAAAATATACGATACACGAGACGCTAGAACAAGGCGAGATTTTCCAACCTCTAACTTCATCACCTGTAAATCGTTGGTTTTAGGATCAGATTCTTCATAGTCCTCACAAACTTGCGCTAGACATGACATGCTATCTTCCAAATCATCGTCAATGACGACATAGGTTACCTCATTGCTGCACACCTCGGTATTTCCATAACATGTGAGTAGTAGGGATTCACATCCTCTCTCAACTGAAACAGAAGATTGAGTGACCAAGTCACTCAAACTCTGAAGATCAGCTCCAACCATAGTCTGAAAACTAAAGTTCTCCTGCTGAAGGTCGCGGATCTTCTGCTCAAAAACAAGATTGTTAATAGCAAGTTGTCTAATCACATCTTCTAGTGACATACTTGAGTTGGCAGTGTGAGCTTGCATCAACATGTCAGATGTGTCAAGGTACGGATCATAATGGTACTGGTCTCATCCTAGGTTTCCATATGCATAGGACTCATCCTGTCAACCCTATACTCTATTTTTCCTACAAAAGTAAGTAACAAGCATGTTAAGTAGAATTATGAAAGGAGATAAAGAAAGTAGGAAGTTGGAGGAAGATAATTCTAAGTATTAGAAATACTTAGATGGGTAAGTTTTAGACAAGATAATAAGTAGAAATTTGGCTAAATATGGAAGGCAAGGATAAGCTATGCATTGGTACCAAGGGTTAACGCATGAGTGGAAGCTTTGATGCAATGGTAAGAAGTGGAAGGCATGAGGCCGAAGGAAATGCGTTGGCAGTTTGCGATGATATGGTGTGAGGCATGCGTCGATGGATGGCATGCGGCGAGGGAGGCATGCGACGTTGGACGCTGCAGTGCTATGTGATGTTATGCTGCAATGGATACGATGGACACGATGGATGCGGCCTATGCGTTAATGCTATGCAGCCTATGTGTTGATGCTATGCGGCCTATGCATTGATGCTATGTGGCCTATGTGTTGATGCTATGCAACCTATACGTTGGTGCTATGCGGCCTATGCGTTGGTACTATGTGGCAGTGGTACTAAACGATTGGCTAGACGATTGAGTATGTGATGCATGCTGAAGTTATGCTACGAAACGAGGAAGGCTTAACGCATGGTTGATATGATAAGAATTATGCGTGGGCTAGGACATGCGTTGGCTTACAAGTATGTGTTAGCCAGATTGAGTGATGCGTTGAGAAGGAGGTATGCGACCATGTGGTCATAAGCATTTGCTTAGGAGCTGACCCTTGCGTTGAGCCAAGAGGGAAAGATCATCTTGGAGATTGATCAGCTAAGCCAACTGTCATACTTAGGTTTGACATTATCCTCTAAGGATGAGGTGGCAGCCTGATGTTAAAAGGAAAGCATGCAACTGTTAGTTTAAGAAAAGAAGCTCGACTTCAAACAAAAGTTTAGAGAAATTCACTTGGGAAAATGAAGTAATTTCAGAGCCATTCAAACCCAGATTATGTCTAGTTGCTGAGGTTAATATGTCGGAGGAAGATTCTAGGAGAATCGAGCTGGAGTATGAAGAATCCGACTGAAGGTCGAATTCTCGTGTAAGTTGGGCCAGTCTTGGTAATTTAAGGATTCTGGCACAACCATGAGGAATTCTGAGCTGAAATTTTAAGATAAGCTTACTAAGACAATTTAGAGAATGTTTGTAGAAGGAAATTTCTAGAGAAAAGGCATGAAAAATTAGTTATTAAAATTGTAAGTTAAATCCGGAATCTTGAGCAAGCAGGCAGCTACTTGGGTTGAACAAGCAGGCAGCTTTATGGGCTTGACAAGGATGATGAGCGCAGGCGTTGGAGACTAAATTGGCGCAAGGATGCACTGAGAAGCATCAGACCATGCAACACATATTGAAGCCATAAGCGCAAGGTTGCGTTGGATGATGGGCGCAATCGGACAAACGCATGGGACATGCGTCGATGTGCCATCAGACGGGCGCATAAGCTGAGTGATGGGCACAACCAGATGAATGCATGGGGCATGCGTCGATGTGCCACAAGATGGGCGCATGAATTGAGAGATGGGCGCAAAGGTTGCTATGCGATGGGCCATGCGATGGGTAGTAGGCATGAGCTGAAGGCTTGGACACATAAGAGGCTTGAACGCCTAACACAATACATGGACACAAGGCATGGACGCATGATATTAATGTTGCTCCTTAGTCAAGTTAAGGCCTAAGGATTTGACTAGGTGTTCAACGCACAAGAAGCATACATGATGAGGATTGCCAAAGACTGTGAGTGACTCTAAATGCTTTAAATGTTTAAAGTAAATTGCTAAAGCTTATGAATGTTTAGCAATGCATGTTCACTGAAAGGTATTTATGATAATTATTCCCAACTAGTTATGTAGCAACGCACCTCACATTAATGTTATGTTTATGCTATGCTTTACAATGACCACGAGGATGTGTTAGTAAGGAATGTATTTGGGCAACTAAGTCATTAAGAAATAAGAATATGCAAGTAAGTATAAATAGCTCAGTACTGAAGTACACGAAGAAGGTACTGAAGCTTGGACTTAGAATGTGAATAGCTCAGTACTGAAGTACATGGAGAAGGTACTGAAGCTTTGTCCTAGAATTTGAATAGCTCGATATTGAAGGACATGGAGAAGGTATTTGAGCAGCTCGATACTGAAGTACGGAGAAGGTATCTGAGCAATAGTATTTAAGGTATGACGGTACTTAAACTAGAATTATACGAATAAATGAAAAGTTGTTATTGGTAGTGTCGAGATCACTCCACTTTAGCTATGGATTGATATTGAGGGATTGAGTAAAGGTTCTCTCTCAACTAAGAATGCAAGTTATGATTGTAGGAAGTGAACAAAAGGGTTCCTTCCCAGCTAAGTAGTAATGCGGTAAATAATGATAAGGAGTGAGCAAAAGGGCCACTCTAGACAAATAGACTAAGGTATAGTCTACCAAAGTAAGAAAAATGCTATGTGATGTTAATAATGACATGAATAATAGTTGCCATGTTTATTTTTCAGTAAAAGCTTTCAGTCTTAATATGAAATTTATGTATGAACGTTATGCTTAAATGTTAGTCACTCACTGGGTTTCTAGCTCATATTTTTAAATGTTTTTCTTTCAGGTAGCGGTCAGTTCCCAAAAGAGTTTACTGCTGCTGCTCTGCCACTTAAAGAGTTAGGTTGAAGGAAGCTTAATTGAAGACTTGAATTAGTTAGTACACATGTGTCTGTCAAGTGACTAGTATTTTAGTCGGGGCTCACTAAATTGTAATAGTCATGTATGGACAATGCTGTGAAACCCTATAATGTAAATGTGTTAAGTTCTGAGTTAATTGTTCAATGTACTGATAATATGTATGCATTCAGGGTTTGAGCGAAATTTAACAAGTTAGATAGGCAGTGAGTGCGAGCAAAAGGGTTGGTAACTGCTGCAATCACCACTCCATCCAGATTAAGAGGGTAATCTGGGGCGGGGTGTGACACATCCGTTCTAGGCTGATGGAAATTGTCATCCATATAACTAGGATAGCCTCCCATGGAGTAGTCTCCTGGCACAGGGCTCCACTGTAGGTTTGGACATGCTTGCTCAGGGTAATCAATCCTACATACTTGCACTTGTTGTACTTTACCTGCAACCAATTGACTAACCAAAGAAGTTAACTCAGCAAGTTCACCTCAAAGGCCACAAACCTCGTCACTAGGCCTAGAACCTCCATTTGATCATCCCCATCCTTGTTGATGATATCTGTCCATGCTTAGAATACTGTCACAAAATAGGAAAACAAATCAAAAGCAAAAGAATGCTCTAACTAGAAATTTAATTACTGAAATATCAATGACATCTCTAGCAACGATGCCATTTTGTTCGAACCACTTTCTATTGTCGTTTAATTCTCGAAAAGGACTATGAAGCAAAAGAAAATTTGTAAATATCGAACTACTCCTATAACTATTAAAACGTAGTAACAGTGGTAAGTTCGAGTCGATTTATAGGGAAGCACGATTTGTTTCGTTAGTCAAATTTCTAACTACAACGGTAAATGGGGGTTTTGGTGTCGAATAGATAAATGCATCGAATTGAAATAAAAGGGTAAATGTAATCTAGGATAAGGGCCTATTAATTTCTAGAGCAAGAGAGTGTTTCCTATGCAATTTCTATCATGGAAAACAAGAATTAAATAAACATTCTATTTCATGCATGCACGACTACTAAATCGATTCGATTTAATTAATCTCTACAAAGGCGGATAATAAATTAAATCAAAATCAATCGAGCGTCCTAACTATTAGTTAAGGTCAGAAAGACCATAACCTAATTATACTATATTCTTTTAATGCTACTGGGTTCTTAACGATCATATAGAATTAAAAATCATATGCATTAAGAATGAAGATTCAATAGCATCGATTGAATGTCAGGAAAAGCCATATTCAATTAACTAAATTATTCTTCGAATCTAGATTAAAGATGCATTACCAAGATTTATGGTCAACTTATAAATCTAAGCAATCATATCTAATCTTTTGCTACCGGAGTAAATTCAAACATTGACAAACACAAGGAAACCCATGAGCTCGAAAATAACTAGCAGAGACATGCAATTATGATAGGGTCATCAGTCCAACACACAAATGCAAATCTAACTAGTGTAGTGTTACAATGCTGCCCTGTGATTGGGCAAAAGAAGACGGACGCGGATGGTGGGGGGAAGCCCTACTCCAATCGGAGCATTGCAACGTTACCCTGGACACCCACATTCTACCTTCTAGCATCAGGTGAGCGTTGAACCAATGTATCGGTTGAACGTTGCAATGCTAAAACAGCGAAATTTTGGTCTTTTTGCTTCTTTGAAGTTTGGATGCTCAAATCGACTTCAATTTTCTTCAAATTAACCCCGTTCAGCTCAAAATACTTGATTCGACATCTTGATTGCTCAATACCTATAAAATAACACAATAAACACTTAAAATCCAATAACAAGCCCAAATTAAGCTAGGAATAATAGCTCTTTTTGAGAGCCATTAGTGTGGTATGAGTTGGATGGACACCCTTTTCATTTTCATGTCTAAGAAGTGACCAAAAGGATCTTCCCTAACTAGTTGGAGTGATAGCTCATCTAAAGTTCCCATGTTGGATAAGACTTCTAATGTTATGAAGAAGCTCACTTTCAACAGGTTTTTCCATTAACTTTCAGGAACTATCAATACATTTTCATACTTACATAACAACATAAATATAAGAAAAAAGACACTACAAGTGTATAAATTTATAAAATATCATTAGATTGTAAACATTGAGCTTCTTGGACTTTTTTTTCTAGATGATGTTGATCCTTCCAATAATTTTGTATAAATTTATAAAATATCATTAGATTGTAAACATTGAGCTTCTTGGACTTTTTTTTTTCCAAATGATGTTGATCCTTCCAATAATTTTCTCTTTCCTTTCTCCATTTATACTAAAAACAAATAACAACAATATCACGTTATAGAAACATTGCCTTCAAATCATCGATAGTAGCCTATTAGGATATCACTTAGTAATGGCAGCTATCAAAAATATAAATTGATAGCATAATTAAACAATAAGCAAATCACAGATGCTATCAGTAATACCAGTTGATAGCCCTAATTAAACAATCAACAAATCGTAGATGTTATCAGTAATACCAATTGATAACCCTAATAAAAGAGTATCATTAATAGTACCTATCAAAAATGTAAATTGATAGCATAATTAAACAATCAACAAATCATAGATAATATTAGTAATACCAACTGATAGCCTAAATTAAATAATCAACAAACTAATAATATCAAATGAATCACTATTGATATCCAAATAATGATATCATGTTGTAAAATAGGAAGCATGCTTATTACCTTCATATTGTAGGAAACAGAGATAAATTCTTCAATAAACTTTAATTGGAAATAGAGATAGTAGATTTCAGTAATATATCTATCAGTGATATTCTTCAACATTGATAGCAATGTATAAGGTTGTCATTTATGTTGCTATCAATGTATAAGGCTATCACTTATGTTATTATCAAGTTTTTCCAGTTTTCATGAAATATACTAAATGCCAGAAAACCTAAAATAGTATACTACCGACTATCAACATACTATTGGTACATTGAGCAGGAATAACATAGAAAAAACATAGTTGTGATTATATGCAAACTAAATTAGCAATCAAACATGACATAAAGAACTTCACATAATCAATTTTTGTTCAGAAAGAAAAGCTAACTCAGTGATAAAAATGTGGAGTAAAACTTGTGAACACTTGAAGCATGACAAGAATCACCAAATATTAACCAAATAAAATAGACCGAGAGGATGTAAATTGCAACTGAAGCAATAAAATAATGGATTGTGATTAAAATTGAAGGTTTGGTAGAAGAAGAATAAGTGTTTACTGTATCTCACGAACTAATCGACTTAATACATACAAAATGAATATTTTTCTAAAAAAGATGGAGAATGCATGTAGCCCTAATTTGAAGGAAATCAATGAACTCTCAAGAATACATCGATAAATATCATTTGAAATCGAAATCAAAACTACTCACACTGATTTAAGAATAGATGATGGTTGAAGATTTAAAATCACTACTATCAATGGAAGAAGAACGATGCCCTAAATCAGTGAGACGGTTTTAAAGGATGGCAATCAGTGAAGAAGAGACAAAGAACCAAAGAAGAAGAGACGAAAAAGAAGAGACGAAGAAGGGAAGAAGCATACCTTTTGAATTTTTGAGCGAAATCAAAGGGAAGAAGAATACTCGCACAGTTTTAATGGCTAATAATGATTTGGGTGTTTATTGATTGCACGAAATGGGTTCTCCTCAAAATGGGCAAACTGGTGGATGTCCTTTTTGGTATTTTCAGACATTTGGTCTTAAATTTGTACTATATTTGTAATTACTTTTCCTTTGTTTTATAAATCCTAATATTTATGGCCCGATGGTTATCTATGCAAGTAGTTCTATAAGTTACTAAGTAAAACACACAACATACAAACATAAAAAAAACAAACCAATGGTAGAATTATGCTTACTTGATGTGCTACTATAAGAAAATCCAAGTGTTCCTAAATAATAATAACAAGATTTAATGGTCAAAACTCAATACTAAAACCTTCGTCCAAGTTGAGATTTGTTCTAAAGGATTTCTCAACAATTTACTACGAGAAATAGATGTCTAATTGGAGTGTCATATAGCTACTTTCAGAAAGCGAAGGAAGATACATTTCCTTAAGTGTAAAATAGAGAATTTTTTAAAAAATAAATCACATCTAAAAAGAGATTGCACAAAATATAAAGCGTATATTTACACAAACCACCAAAGCACGAAGCAAACCTATTTGCTTGACAAAACATATACACCATGTATTTAAGAACGGAAAGAAAATAAAAATATCATATGGCAATACTTTTTCTACCGTAAGACAATCCTAATTTACTCTTGGAAAGAGCAAATAAGATATCCAAGTCTAATAAAAAATTGAAATTTGTAGCCCATACTTGTAACAGTCTCACCTTAAAATGTAGGAAATAAACTTAAAAGGACATATACATGTAATCAACAACTTAAATAAACGAATAAAGTATTTACATACCAAGAGAAGACCTTCAAAATAAAATATATGCTTCCAAAATGATTAAAAAAGTTGTCAAAATTTAAATCTTGAGTTCACAGTTACAAGTTGAAGAGATATCTCAAGAAACCTAACATTTCAACTATTAGCAAAATGTCAGCAAGCAAAAATACTGGACTTCATAATGAAATAAATCAAGTGAACACTTTAGTTTATGCCCCTTAAGGAATTGATATTGTTTTATGATTTTATAACCTAAAACATTATTAGAGTCCATATCAACTCAGAAGAATGTGAAACATACAAGATTTTCAAACTTGTCAAGTTTGCAAGTTAAGGTTGATCTTCTACATAAAAAGTGTCTAAAAGTGTCCAAGTGATAATTTACCTCTCAAACCAACATAAAAAGTACCTAAAAGGTCTCCAAGAGAAATTTTAACTCCCAAAACAATCTAAATAATTTATATGAGGCACTTTGATTATCAAAACCAACAACAAAGCCTATAAGAGGCACTTTAAAAAAGGCTTAAAAAAAGGCCAAAATGCCACATGCACTCTTAAAACTAACATAAAGAGCTTTCCAAAAAGTATCTAAGTGATAATTTAACTCTGAAAACTACGTAAAAATTCTCAAGTGTCAAATAAGGTCTGATTTGTTGTAGTAGACATATATGTGTAGCAACTTCATGTAGGTAAGGGAAGAAATTCATCGCTAAAAAGTGATAACTTACTTTAAAAGTGCTTGCCAGATGCTCCTCAAATAATGTCCTTAACACAGTAAAAGAAATTAATGTAAAAATAAATAAAGTAATACACATTAGATAACATGAGTGTTTACAATATTCTCCTACCCTTAGTTCACAACGATAGATATAAATACACTATTCAACCCCCTCCTCCCTCAAATCAGAGAATTAAATCTGAACACCCTTTATAATCTCGCAATAACAAAGTTTCAACTAATACTCCTATTGCAATATCTATCTAGGATAAAAGGACATTTTCCCCAACATATATGGTTGCCCATATTTACCAGGCTGAGAAAACATGTAATCAATTTCATGTATCAGTCACTACAACATGAAATTAGTTTACAACTAAGGAGAATTAGGAGATAAATTTGTGTTGTCAAATGTGAAAGTTGGCTCCATTTAAATCTCACCAAGAGTTTAAGTCTAAGCCAAGAGTTTGAGGATTTAAATGGAAGCTAGTGAGGAAAAAATCTCAGGAAACTCATACCTTCAAACGAAAGGATAGTCACTACCCAAAACAACAACGTTTTGTTCTATTTAAAATAGTATGTCAAAAAAAAGAACTTACTTAAAACGATATTTGTAATATAAGAGAAAAATCTAGAAATATATTACATCTTTAAAATATTTATAAATATAGATGAGTTGATTAGTCAATCTTTGATTTTTTTTTTAATTTCCAATTTCGTCTTCCCTTATCTTATCTTGTTGTACACCTTCTTTTCTTTAGTCTTTTTATTTTAGATATTTGTAATACATAGTAAAATAAGAGAAAAAATCTAAAAATATATTACATCTTTAAAATATTTGCAAATATGAATGGGTTGACTAGTCAATCTTTTATTTTTTTTTATTTTTCAATTTCGCCCTCTCTTGTCTTATATTGGTGTACACATTTTTTTAGTCTTTTTAATTTCTTTATCAGTTTTTGCTTCTTCCTTTTTTTCTTCTTCTTTTCTTTATCCAATTTTTGCTTCTTTCATTTTTTTTTTATTTCATTTCATTTCCTTCTTTTTCCTTTCTTTTTTTCTTTCTTTTTAATTTTGTTTTCTTTCTTCGGTTTTTGTTTATTATTTTTTTTCTTCGGTTCTTGTTTATTCCTTTTTTTATTTTTATTTTCTTCCCTTTCTCCGATTTTTGCTTCTTCCTTTATCTTTTTTTTTTTTTATCATTTTATTTTCTTTTCTTTCTCCAATTTTTTACTTCTTCCATTTCTTTTTCTTTTTTTAGTTTCTCTTTTAGTTGTCCGGTTTTTGCTTTCTTTTTTTCTATTTAATTTTCTTTTCTTTTTTCAGTTTTTGCTTATTCTCTTTCTCTTATTTTAAAAATTTTTCTTTCCTTTATTTGAATTTTTTCTTCTTCCCTTTTTTTTTCACAAGAATTATGAAGCTGAGTTTTGTACGCAGGACTTGAAAGTACTCAATTCATAAGTGACTTAACACCAACAAGCCAATCATCAAGTCTGATTATTATAACAAATAATAAATATAAATAATAAATATAAATAATAAATGGAAGTCTATCAGTGATAACCACTAATATTTTCTATCATTGATAGCTTAATCTTTGATTATATTTTCACAATTAATAGCCAATTATAGAAATCTATCATTAATAGCCAACTTAGTGAATTTAATTAATAAAGTTGAACCTCGAACTAAAATATAAGTGGAATGCCTAGAAGTTATCACTAATAGCATGTTTATCAGTGATAGAAGCTATCATCGAAAAGAAAAGGGACTTATAAATGTTTGGGAAGGGCAAGAAAGGGGAAAAAAAGTGTTTAGTGGCTATGATTGATAGAAGCTACTACTGATAGCATGTTACCAGTGATAGAAGCTAATACTAATAACATGTTATCGGTGATAGAAGCTACCACTGATAGCACATTATCGGTAATAGAAAACTATCATTGATAGCATGATATCAGTGAGATCATTGATAGCATCTTATTAGTGATGTTATCAGTGAAAAAAGCTATCACTGATAACCACAATATGAGTGATGTTAGTGATATCGATGATAAAACTTAGTTGATATCTATATATCGAGTTTCTTTCAAAAGTGATAACTCGTTATAGAAGTCTATCATTGATAGCCTGAAGTATTAATATTTCAAGGTTGATTCTAATTGATGAAACTCTATCAGTGATAACAACTGATAGTTGTAATCAGTGATAGCCATGATAAAAGATTATTAGTGATAACTACTATGGTAATCAAAGTTGTTGGTCTTCTTTCAAAGTTGATCACTATTTATAAATCTATCATTGATAGCCACTGATAGCCTTGAGTAGTAATATTTCAACATTGATTCCAATTGATGAAAGTGAATCAATGATAGCTACTAATAATTGATAGTAAATTAAAAGTTAATATTTCAAGATTGTATTAATTTTTCTCAAATTGAAATCTATCGTTGATAGCAACTATCATCGATAGCAATTGATAGAAGCTATCAGCGATAGCAGCTGATAGCAGCTGTCAGTGATTATCATTGATAGCTGCTATCAATGATAGCTTTTAATTTGAAAAAACTGGGAAGAAGCAAACAAAATGGTGGCTAGGCATAGGTTTTTTAGTCTTTTATCATTTTCTGATCTATATATGTAATTATTTTATCCTTATACTACATATTCTATTATTTTGGGCTTGAATTCTACTTATGCAACTAGCCCTTACTTAAATAGTGAGCATGTAGGTTAAAACCAAAAACTTCAAACCCTTCAGTTTTCTTCAACTTTTGTACTCATTAGAACAAGCATCCCTTAAGTATTCAACAATGACAATATTTATGAAGCACCTGAGAAAGACAACTATAAATGAAGTACTATAATCAAAACAAAAAAAGATGGGTGTTATTCCATAGTTTACCATAAGTCTTCCATTGGTACGAAACCATTGGTAACCTAAAATTCTGAAGTTTAAGTTGAAATATCATGAAACTCATAATCCCTTGGTGGTTATTAATAAGAAGACAAGGTAGGAAACAAAACCATGGGACACGTTCGTTCCAAGCAAAAAGATTAAAGGCTAACACCTCTTGAAACTTGGCGAACAATGAAAAATTAAAGGTTAAGAACAAAAAATAAAGGTTAATCGCATAGAATTCCAAGAGCCACAATAAATTCAGAGTCAATATACATACCAAAACATCCTAGAAGCCAAAAGCCTCCTTAGAACAATGGTTTCAAGACTCTTAAAACCACGAAGTTGACCTTGAAAACACATGGGTAACCTATTTAAAGCCAACCCAAACCACAAAAACAAAACTACAAGATTCTTAAAACAGTATCTGTTAGAAATATGATAATGGCTAAATATATTTGTTTAAGATTCTTGGGATTATTTTCTTGGGATTTTTGGAGTTGTCTCTATTCTTGTCTTAGATGGATTTGAGAGTTGTCGAATCTGTAGAATATTACTTTCCTTATTTATAATATTCTGCAGAATATTTCTTTTGGAATATTTTCGTTTTTTGATGGGCTGACGATTTTATGTGGGAATATTTTCCACAATTCTAATGTGCTATTTAAGCTCAAGAAATTCTCATGCTAGGGTTATGAGATTATCCTGTGAACTTTACATAGTACGAGCTCTATATTACTGTCAAGTTGAAATTCTCAGTGTTATTTTTATGATAGTGTGTTCTTCACTTGTGCTTACCATAATCTATGAAGTTTGATTGGTGTTAGGGGGAGGCTAAGACTTTGTTCATCAAGAAGGATTTCTCAAGCCTTAGGGTGAGCCTTAAGTGCTGTCCATGAAGAAGAATTTCTCAACCCTTAGAGGGAGCCTAAGGTACTATTTATCGAGAAGGGAGTTCTCATTACTTAGCAAGAGCCTAAGTTTGCATATGAAGAGCGTTCACAAGTAGAAGAAAAGATATCATCATATGAAAGGGGGTCTCACACACTTAGGAGGAGCCTAAGTTTAAGAAAGGGAGTCTCACACACTTAGGGGAAGCCTAGATGTTCAACGAAGTCGGGTTGTATATGTGTCACTGTGATTGTTGTTATTTTACAGATAAGTACAATCTTGTAATCTTTTGACTTTCATATATTAGTGGATTATCTTTTCTCGGCATGTAGTCCTCTAGACGTAGGTGATCTACCATCAACTTGGAGGGTTTTAATGAGCTTAAAAGGTGTTATTTGCTGACTTTGTACTGATTCGGTGAATTTTGGAAGGTTTTGGCTATTTATGTAGATTTTTTAACTGATGCGACCTTAGTAGTAAAGTGATGCTCCCACAGCAAAGCGATGCGCCCGCATCAGAAATCCCTAATTTTTTAGATTCACGCCCAGTCAATATGGTTGTTATTTTCTCTATCAAAGCATTTTATTCCACACTTAAATTATAGGATAACGGTCAACCATGATTTTAGGTCATCCCTCAACAAATTTTTGCCTATATAAAGGATTGGAAGCCTCTCATTTCATCATTCAACTCTCCATCCATAAATAAGTCACAATTTACTCTCATTTTCTACCATTTTCATCGTTCCCTCTTGGGCTTCTTCTCAAATTTTCAAGTTAGTAGCCTTAAGAATGAAAGTTCCTCGAAGGCATAGCAGCTATAGGTCATCTCATTCCATGGAAGTGTGTGGTAAGAGGAATGAACCTAAGGAAAGATTAAGAATTTGAGGAACTGTCCCGATGCATCTTTGAGTTGTATTTATTTAATTTATTTTCACGTAATTCTCTATTTTCTTTCTTTACTTGTTGAACATCAGCTTGTACCTATGATTATTGCTTTCATAAAGTTCATTATTTTATCATTTATCATGAGCTAAATTCTCTAAGGGGTTTAGTTATGTGAAAACATTAGGGTTTTATGGCTTGAGCAATGCTTATATTTCATACTTCTTTAACTTTTGCATTTCCTTTGTTAAGTTAAACTAATCACTTAATTTAGCAATCTAGTGGAGTCTTGTTGAGAAGGTTAGGAGATAAACTAATATTACAAAGGAATACAAGACTTGGAGCCTAGAAACATGAGGGCCAGTCGCCATTAGGAATAAAGGACACCGTAAGATAAAGAATCTAAGCTGGAATTAATCTAAGATTCAGCTACCCATGGAAAGATTCGGTAGTAAGTAGTTAGACCTTCTAAAGGAACTAGACACCAGACCGAATGGAAGTAGTCTTTTGTTCATGCATATATAATGTTGTTGCATCACTAATAGCATAGAACCCAAAAGGTTGGAACATAACTGTATCCCTATTCAACATTCTTCTTTACTGCTTTTATCACCATTAAACCTCAAAATCACTTCTTTATTTGTTACCCTTTGTTTTGCATCGAAAAAAACCTTTCTTATGAAGATTGGTTTGCATAAATAGTCTCGTGGGATTCAACTATTGGAATACTTTAAGATTTATTACTTCATCGACAGTGTATGCTACCACTTAGACCATATTTATTCTCATTTCATCATTCATACACATTTGGTCGATCATATTGCCAATGAACAATGTGACACTATACCCTCTCCAAGTCCGAGAGGGGTTTGGTGATAGTTGGACTTTGACTTATTGTTCATTAGAGAGATTAGTGGTAATTTTGGCTTAGTTGTATTTACAAGCAATTTGTGAAGGGTCTATACGCTGTTGATTAGTTATATATGATGGATATTGAAATATATCTGCAGTGCGAGAGTGTAACTGTTAATCTTTAGTGGTGTGATTGACAGTTAATAGAAGTTGATTAATTTAATCAAAGAGTTTGATTTATTAATCGAGTACCATTGAAGCTTCAAACTATAGGTCCATAAGGCCCCTCATAAGCTCAATTGTGATAAAAGTGAGAATCAAATTACTTCAGATTAATTTGAATTGTTCAAATTAATAAAGACAATTATTTATATAAAATTATATGAGATATAATTTGAGAGAAAATATCAAACTTAATATGAATTTGATTCACATTAAATAATCCAGAGATTTTGTTTTTATAATATTAAATTAAAGTATACATAAATTAAATAAAACTAGTTTGATTTAATTACATGTATTTTTTAATTGCATAAAATAGGTTGTTAATTAAAATACATATTAATTAAATGAAATTTAGTTCTATTTAATTATATATATTTTGTAATTACATAAACCTTTCATTTTCTTCAAATTACTTATAAACCTTTCATTTTCTTCAATAAATTCTCTCATTATTATTCTGAAGATATAAAGAAAGGTTCTTTCATCTTCCACTTGCACTATTATAAATACTCCAAAATTTGTTGGAGTTGTAAGTTGTTGAAAATATTGAAGTTGTTGAAAGTTTTGGAAAAGTGTTTTTTCTCTCAAAACAAAATCATTCCCTCCAAATTATTCAAAGAAGCTCACAAACTCTCTACAGTTCACTACCCTAAGAATACCGAGGTCTTCACATGGTTGTGTCTGTTGTTTTTGAACAATTGTTGCTGTGTTTTTTATTGTTCTTGTTCGAAGTTTTTGGAAAAGAAATCATGAAGAGACTAGTCTTCAAGGGTATGTTTTTCGAATCATTTCTTCTTCTTAATTTCTATATATGTGTGTGTGTGTGTATGCTTAATTGATCATGTATATTTTGTTTCATCACATATATTCTTTGTGAGTTATGTAAAATTAAAATTAGCATGTCATCTTTGCCGTCATAATCTTTATTTTCAAACATATACAAAATAGTGTAGGGATTATTAATTAAGCATAATTGTATGTTGAATGAGGTTTGCTCATTTGGATGTTTTTTAGATTGATTTTAGATTTTTTCTATTCAATAATGATTTGATATGTAAAGGGATCATTGTTTTTGACAATTTTTTTTGTAAGCTATCGAGTCTGTATTTGATGTCCGTGTCGATGATGATTAAGCTCTGACTTCGATTTGGTCGAAAATGAAGCAAGGATGGAGTAGTACGGATGAACGGGCAAATGAGCTATGCGGAGCGTTACGATGCTGTGGACAACGTTGCACTATACGATTTGACGGTTTGGATTCCAGTTATTTTTCTTCATTATTAATTGTAATATATATTTTTTAATTATTTTGGTTTAATTAAATTAATACTTTTTATATTAATTTAATTAAAAGTTTAAGAAACCAATCTCGGTCAAAATTGAAGCTTTTATTTTATACATTTGATGTAATGTATGTCATATAGCATAATCCCATTATATGATATACATATGTTTATGCATATTTTTTTTTAATGTAAATGTTATATCATAAAATTGCATGATAAATTAAGTATGTCCATGCATCATTTATTTTATAATTGTTATAATATATAGATTAGATGTATGGATAGATATATATTTTTTTCATTACTTTAAATATATAAGTGTTATGTATGTAATGGAAAAATGAATTGCACGCTTTCATAATAAGACCTATGATTAGGTCGATTAGAAATAGGCTTAATCTTTTATTTTGGTTTAATAGGATTAAATTGAGTTCTTGAATAAAAGATTAAATGTGTAACGAATGCATAATGTTCATACTATCAACCTCGTGGTTTGAGGTTCGATTCCTCCACCCCCACACTTTAATTACAATACATCTTCAAAAAAAAAAAAAGTGTAACAAATGTATCTATTTGGAACCTTTGTCTAGGACAGTTCTATCTAGGTTGGGGTATTTAAGCTGATGGAAACGGAATACCCCTATCTGGAAATTGGCCTGGAAGGTGAATAGATAGGTTTGTTACATGTATGCAGTGAGTGATTCATGTTTATTAAAGTATTCAATAAACATAAATCAATGTTGTTAAACTATCCAACCTAAAAGTTACTTTACTTAGTGGAAGGAAAATGAGTGTCTAATGTTTCAATTTTTCATTTTACGTTTCTCCTTGAACGTTCACACCATGAAATCTATGTTTGACTTTGAGGCACATTTGCTTGTGTCCCCCTACGGATAGTATTTGCATAGGTTAATATCAAGGTGAACGGAGAAAGTGTTTATAGTAAGTGAGAGCGGGACACGTGTCAACACATCCCATGGTCTTTCTCATTAGTTTGTAGTAAACTTCAATGCTCGACCTCGAGGCACCTTTGCTTGTGTCCCCCTACAAATGGAATTTGCTTGAATTTTTTTTTTTACTCAAATTTTGCTTTAGTTTTGGTCCAATTGGTTTTTCCCTACGGTTGGCTCATTGGGGCAGACCTCTAGATTCCAAAATGCGGGGCTACACTTACAAAAATATGTTAAGGAAATCAATATTTTCTGGACCAAACAATGATAAATAATACTTAAAGGGATGTTAGCTCTAAAAAAGAGTTAATTGTATGTCCTTAATCCAACCAATTTGAACAAATTCTTATGCTTTCTTTGCTTTATTTATAGGTAAATCGATCCTGAAGAGTAAGTCTATTGTTGGGATGAAAACTGAGCCAAAAAGAAGCAAAAACGGGAGTTGGATGCATCATATTGAGAGAAGATGTCAAAATTACCAAACTCCCCTCGAGGGCAGCATTGCAACCCTCCCTTGACCCTCGTGTGACGCTAGAAGGCATTAAGCATCAATTTTAGGGTAAGCAGCCAGCGTTACAATGGCATGCCAACACTATAGCTCAATGCTATTCAATAGAAGCGAGCGAAAAGGGCACATTGCAATGCTCAACAGGGTATTGCAACGCTACGAATTCTAACGAACGAGTGGCTTCTATGCATGCGCAATGCATCATCACATCAGTGTTGTTCCCCTCCTTCGACGCTTGATGTCTTATCGGTAAGAGCGTTGTGATGTTCTTAGCAGCATTGCAACACTGCAATCATTCTACAAATAGAAGGTTTTCGTTGCAGCTGAAGGGAGGAGGAAGAAAAATTACAAAAGGGAGAACGATTTTGGGCTACAATTGAGATGATTTCTGGACGAATTTCCACCAGATTCGTCATTTTGTCCTCTCCATTCTTTAATCTTTCCCATATGCTTTTCAACTTCCCAATTTATGTTATTGATTTGAGGAAGATGCAAGGCTAGGTAATTTCTTTCTTGGGTTTAGTTGTATGTTAGATTTCTTAAAGATTTCTGATTAATTATACCCAATTCTTTGAACTCTTGGGTATGATTTGGATTATTTTTAATGGAATTTGCTAGAATTGGTTTGACAAATCGATGTTATTAAATTATTATTTGCAAAATCTTCATGATGTTATGCATAATTGTTGATTCCGTTGCACGAATTAGGATTGCATGTGTCGACTAAGACTGTTTTTGATCTCACAAATGCTTACCCAAGTTTAATCTTGCTTAATTATCCATGCTATAAGTATAGGCTTTCCAACATGTAGTATGTCACAATGCATGAATCCTTTCGTAATGAAAATTAGTTTTTTCTTGGATTTCGCTGAAAAAGAAGAGTTCCCAAGATCTCTTTAATATCAAATTTGGCTAATTAGGCTGTTAGTATCTCTAATAGGTTGTGGAGTTCATGGATTCGGTGTTATTTATTAGTATCTAATGGTTGAAATTTGACATACAAACTATTCCCAAGATCCATTTTATTGATTCACTACAACCCAATTTGTCATTTAATCCTGTTCAAACTTTTATTTTTTGCATATTTACTTTTTAATTTCGTTTTTTACACAAAGCAAGCCAAAACCCCCTATCGCATGGAATTCTTTAATCAACCTAGCTAGTTCATAGTTTCCCTGGGGATTCGACCCCATTCTTATTGCTTTTACTGCGTTTTTGGTATAAGTCTTAGGATCGGTGAACCTATTTCTTTTGTTCAAGTCAGTGATCATATGCAACAATGTATCTATTAAATTTGGCTATAACCAAGGGACAACAGTTGTTCTGGAGTACTTATTGGTTGATTTTGTTTCAATTCAGTAAAGAGGTATTTGATCACCCTAAGGTGACTTTTACCCTGTCCCACTAAAGCATCATTGCAAAATAGATATCACATAGGGTATGTTATATTTTTGCTAAATTGATTAGTTGATTAATTGGGTAAAGCATTTAATAATTAATATAAATAAATTGTATGGTTTCAGCAATTTCATAATGACGAGCGCTACTTTAAACATTCTTTTCGCTGATAAGTTAAACAACAATAACTATATAAGCTGGAAAAATACTATTAATACAATTCTCATTATTGATGACCTACGATTCGTCCTAGTTGAGGACCGTCCTTAAGCCTCAGCCGTTAATGCATCTCGAAATGTTCAGGAGGCATATGAGTGATGGGTAAAGGTGAATAAAAATGCCCGAGTGTATATCTCTGCCATCTTGTCTGAAGTTTTAGCCAAGAAGCATGACCCTATGCTCACTGCCTATGAGATCATGGAGTCCTTAAGAGTAATCTTTGTACAACCGTCCTCACGATTAAGGCATGACGTTCTAAAGTATATCTTCAATGCCAGAATGAAAGAAGGAACATCGATTAGTGAACATGTTTTGAACATGATGGTCCACTTTAACATGGCAGAGATGAACAGGTCTGTCATTGAAGAGGCTAGTCAGGTTAGCTTCATTCTGGAAACTTTACCTGAAAGTTTCTTGCAGTTCTGTAGTAACGTTGTTATGAACAAGCTTGACTACAACCTGACGATCCTTCTCAATGAGCTTAAGACATATCAATCCTTGATGAAAGTCAAGGAACAGAAGGGTGATGTAAATGTTGTCTCGTCCTCCAAAAAGTTTCATAGATGTTCGACCTCTGAAACAACGTCTAGACCTTCTTCTTCTGATACCAAAAAGTGAAAGAAGAAGAAGGGAGGCCATGAAAAAACTAACCCCACTACTGCATAAAGGGAGAAGAAGACCAAAGCTGCAAAGGGAACAAAGCTACATAAAAAGGAATTCACTCATTCTCTGCTGGTTCGAGAGGTGTTTAGTCATAGTTGGTCCCCTCGTTAGCTCAATTAGGATAAAGATGAGAATCAATCTAATTCAGATTAACTTGAATTTTTTAAATTAATAAAGAAAATTATTTATATAAAATTATATGAGACATAATTTTAGAGAAAATATCAAACTTAAGATGAAATTGATTCATATTAAATAATTGAGAGAATTTTTTTTATAATATTAAATTAAAGTATATATATAAATTAAATAAAAATTAGTTTTATTTAGTTACATGTAATTTTTTTAATTACGTAAATTAGGTTGTCAATTAAAGTAAATATTAATTAAATGAAAGTTAGTTTTATTTAATTATACTTATTTTTTCATTCCATAAATCTTTCATTTTCCTCAAATAACTTATAAAGTTTTCTTTTTTTCCAATAAATTCTATCATTGTTATTTGGAAGATGAAAAGAAAGGTTCTTTCATCTTCCACTTGCACTATTATAAATACTCCAAAATGTGTTAGAGTTGTAAGTGGTTTAAAATATTGAAGTTGTTGAAGGCATAGGAAAAATGTTTTTTTTTTTGTTTCAAAACAGAATCATTTTGTCTCCAAATTATTCAAAGAAACCCCCAAAGTCTTTACAATTCTCTACCCCGAGAATACCAAGGTCTTCACATGGTGGTTTGTGTCGTTCTTGAACACTTGTTGCTGTGTTCAAGGGCACGTTTTCCAAGGTATGTTTCCAAATATTTTCTTCTCCGTAATTTCTATATATGTGTATGCTTCATTGATCATGTGCATTCTATTTCTGTCACATATATTATTTGCATGTTATGTAAAATTAAAATTAGGACGTCATCTTTTACACAATGGGTACTCGCGTATCCTTTCAAGGTCACGTTGAAAAGAAAAAACAAAAAATATCCTTGATTACCTGTTCTGGATGAAGTGATGCTGGTAGATGGCTTGTGTAAACTCTAAAACTTGAATTTCGAAATATTTATAATTGGAAGATTACCTTGTTGTTTATTGACTTAAGAAGCATGTTAAACAAATTGGCTTAATTAGTTAAGATTTGAAGGAAGTAGCTAAGTTTAAAAGAAGGAAAATCATCTAAGTAGTTAAGCTTTGATGTGGAAGAGCTAAGTTTAAGTGTGGAAAAATATTTTCAAAGTATAGGAAAGGGAGTTCTCGAGTGAATTTGGGTGGTTTCCAACACTAGGTAAAATTTTGGAGAATAATGGAAGAGGAGAGCTATGCGTGGAAGAGCTTAAGGCAAGGGCTTCGTCGGTGGCTTGGCAAGAAGCCTTTGTTGGCCTCATTACAGGTTATTTATCTTCTGTGTAGGCAATCAGGTGTGTGGCCGAGCACTTAAAGTTATGCGTTGGTTGATGGACATAGGTGGCTAGGCGAACAAATGAGAGCTTAAGGCTAGGCGCTGCAAGGTTGTTCTGCACGTTGAAGCTATGGAGTTGGCATTAGTAAGGAACAAGACCTTTTATGCATTGAAGGGATGAGAAAGTTTAGCATGTTAAGTTCGATTAATGGGCTAAGTGGCAGTAATAAGAGCTTTAAACAAAGGTTAGTGGCCTAGGTGTCACTTGATTAAGTAGTGTAGCCATGCAAGGCAAGTATAAATATGAGTTTGAGAAGATGAAGTCTATTTGATCTTTCTCTCGTACCAAAGAAGGAGATCTATAGTAAAACTAAAGTTCAAGGGGTGAGGAAGGTGATCTAGGGCTGTTGTGAGGAAATTTCAATGGAATGATGCCGAAGTCTTCAAAAAATTAAAGAGTATTTTGGTTTCTGGACCAACGCAAGAAAGTAGTGAAGATCAATGTATTTAGAGATCCCTGGGAGGATTTGAATCTCAAAATTTGAGGTAAGGAAGTTAAGAGATTATGTAAGAAGCTCATAGAAGAAAAGTTCATGTTTTGATGAATGGATTTTAAGTTATAAGTTATGGAAGTTAAACCTAGAATTTGATGTTGACGAATAAGCAGGTAACTGCAGTGTTTGAAGAAACAAGCAGTTGGCCGAGTAGCTTGATGGTGGGCATTGAGCTAGCACCAGGGTGTGTACACCTCCACATAGGCTAGACGTGTGACGTTGACCGGCAGAGAGTTTCCAAAGCATGAGGGTTGTGCGACATGCATTGCCTGGGGATAAGGGCCATCGCCTACTCCAACGCTGATGCCCAAGTCAAGTGAGCGAGCACCTACCCTAAGTGTGTGCTATGTGCCCATCTGCATTTATAGTATACTTAGCTCGCGAAAGACTAGCATTGCAGCAAGTCTTGAAATCTAAGCATCGGTAAGTTAAGTGGAATCCTTAAATGAATGTCAAGTTTTATTTAATATTAAGGGTGGACTCAAAAGGAGTCCTAAAGTGCTAGGTTAGATAAAGTAACTAAACTCAAAAGGAAGCTAATATCATTAACTAAGAGTTGTTTATTTATGTAACAGGCTAAATAGAGAGAGGAAGGGCCTACAAACTCTTGGGAGTTAACAAGTGATAGTGACTAACAAAATTTTACAAACGTTTCCTTATTATCATTTGAACGCCTATTTAAAAGAGTGATTCCTTAAATTTTCAAATATGACTCATGTTGAATGCTTGAGTTTTAAGTATGTTATCCATAAGTTGTTCCGACGCATGATTTACCTAAAGTGGGTGTATGTTAGATGCATGATCCACCTTAAAGGCAAGGTTTTCCATGTTTAACAAAACATGCGTTTTCTTTTAATATAAGCTACATGCTCCAATGTTTCCAAAGCCTAGGATGATCTTGAGTAGTTTTTAAAAGAGAACTTATAAACCATGTTGCTATGCATTATATAAGACATGTTTTATTAAATGAAGCATTCCTGGTGTGTTATTAATTTTCATGCCATTTCAATGCTAACTTTTCTGAGGAATGCTTAATTATTTAAACACCATATATGTTTACTATGAGCATGTTTTTAGTACTCTGAAGATCAAACTCGATACCCAAGGAGATGAAGGTATCTGGCTCCCATGATACTAAAAGAGATGAAGGTATCCAAGCAATACATTATTTTTATGTTTATATTAACCTTTGGGACATATCTACGTGCATGTATGATTATTATTGACACTATTTGTATCTAATAGGTTGTATGTCCTAAAACTCATGGTTTGTAAACACTAAACATATTCTACATGACAATAAAGTTGTTATTGAGGCTATTTAGTAAAAATCTTATTGAGTATGTGAATTGCATCTTTTTAACCCTATATTCAATAAACTAAGACCCCCTACCTATAGCATGAATACTTGAACTTTATATGGGGACATAAAAGTGAATCAAGTTCGAGTAATAGCCAGAATGGTCTATAGTATAGAGATAAGGCTGGATACCTTAAACTGGGGACATTATCAAATGCGGCTCACTTTATATTTGATAAAAATGATGTGATACTGAATCTTTCATGTGTGGACATGCGAGTGTGGGCGTCGTATGCAATGAGTTTGCATAAGACTAGACCACAAAATATTCACTTTTACTTTATAATGTCGTTTACTGATAAGACTGACTATTTTAATTTGATGATCTAGGAAACTCGATCTTAATCCTTAGCCAATTATAAATTTCTACTTATTCGGGATTATCCTTTAATCTGATGGGTGAGAGTGGCTCAACATCGCGGATTCAATAAGCCTCCCAGTTTAGGGGTAAGACTGGGTAGATAGCTAAGAACATAGTCTTGCAAGATGGAATTCACTCCTACCTGATAGTAGGGATATTTGATAGGTTGTTATCTTAAGTGATGACTCCGACTCTTGAACATGGGGTTCCACCCTCTCATTGACTCAAAAGGGACTTGGTTTAGTGGTTGGACCACAAACCAATTGTTCATTAGAGGATCAGTGGGACTTAAGGAGTAAGATGTAATTATAGCTGTAAAACGGTAATTTAACCCAATTGTAATTACGAACAACTTGTGAAGGATCGACTTTCTAATCATTGTTAAATCAAGTGGACATAAATATATCTATAGTGATAAGAGTGCAGCTACTGGGCTTTAGTGGAGTGTCTCGGTAGTTAACGAATGTTGATTAATTAGGTTAAAGAATTTAGTCGGTTAATCTCAGATCGTTGGAGCTCATTGATATTTAGGTTCATTAGGTACCCCTACTAGCTTAAATTGGACTGGACCTTAGGACAGTGTGATGAGAGAATTTGAAATGTTCAAATTCGGTTTAGAAAATTATAAATAATTACACGTGACATAATTGACGTTTAATTATGAAATTAAACAACTTGGAGAGTTAAAAATATTTAAATATGATTTAAATATTGTATACATGAATACAGATTCATGTTCAGGATAGATGTTTTATTAATTTAATATTTGATATTAAATTAATTAACATAATTCAATTATTTAATTAATATTTAAAATTAATTATTTGAATTAATTTTACCTAAAATTAAATTTGAATTTATGAAATTCAAAATTCATTTTAAATTGATTTTATGAAAATTAATTTAAAAGACATTTGGAAGTGGGTTTTTCCCACTTTTTCCACTTAATTTAACCCTATTGAATCCCACTAAATTAGTGGATTATTTGGTGTCAAACTAACATGAAATTGGATTGCGTGAGTTTCTTCTAAATAGAAGAAAAGTTGGCTGAAAATTCTTCATGCAATTTTCTATATTTGAAGAAGAATTTCTTCTTAACTTTCACATACCAAAAATCTATGAGCTAGTAGGGGGACCTCGCGGACTTATAGATCATGGTCTCCAACGATTCGAGATTAATCGGCTAAACTCATTTGTCTGATCTATCCCCCATTCATTAACTAATAAGACACTCCACTATAGCCCATAGTTGAACTCCCCTCACTGTAGATATATTGTGTCTACATTATAACCATAATCAGTAAGTCGATCCTTCACAGGTTCGTAATCACAGCTAGGTCAAAATTATCATTTTACCCCTATGAATACATCTTGTTCCTCTAATGAACAATTCTGATTCATAATCTCTATGAATCAAATCCTTTCTCTATCATGAGAAGGCGGGACCCCGATTGTTTAAGACCTAGAATTAGTACTTAAAAGAACAATCTATCTGCTAACTCTAAATAGGGTAGAATTGAATTCCATCTTGCAAGGCTATGTCCCCAACTATTCATCCGGTCTTATCCCCAAAATGGGAAGCTTATTGAGCAATGCTGTTGGACTACTCTCACTATTTGTAGATCAAAGGATAATCTCGAACAAAAGGTGTTCATAGCTAGCTCAGGATTAAGATCGAGTTAACCTAGGTTATTTGATAAATGAAATAGTCAGTTTTAACAGTAAACGGTCATTATAAAGAAAAGTGACTATTTTCGTGGCCCAGTCTATATGCAAACTCATTGCATAGGATGCCCCCACTCACATGTCTCAACATGAACAATTTGTGGATCACTTCGTTTGTAGCACTTTACAATTTCTTGTAACAACTACAGAGTGAGCTGCATCCAATAGTGTTACCAGGATGAGATTCCCAATTTCATCCATATATTTATTAGACCATTTAGGCTATATAGTGTCAACTTGATCCTGTTTATGTCACTACATTAAGTTACAGTATTCAGACTATAGCCAAGGATATGTTTATTCGATTTTCATAATAAGATGTAAAATCAACAAGTCATTATTATTGATAAATAGAATGTTTAACACGAACTGTGAGTTCTAGGACATTCCCAACAAATTCAATGTTTAAAGTGCTAGTATTTGTATTTAAGCTGAGCCTGTTTTCTTAACCCTGAAACAAAGAAGCATTTTTATGCACTAGTAGTTATGATTTATTCAGTATTTTTTTATTCATGTAAACAAGTTGTAAAAGTTAGTTAATCACTTGGCAATCTTTAGCTCACTCTTTTCAAATGTTTTACATTCCAAGTACTGGCCGATTTTCGGAGCCTTTCTTATAGTTGTCAGTCTGCCACAAATCATAGATCCCTAATAGACCAGAACTTGCTTAGGTTGATGTTATGACTTTGTAGGCATTAGAACTCTTGTACACATAGTGGGAGTGGTAGAACCCTAAATTTGTATATATGTGGAAGTGTGTGTATATGAACTTTGTTTAAAGTATGTATATAAGTTATAACTAGCTTGCTTGTTGTTAATAAGTTCTGAATGTCTACAACGCTATAGGTAGGAATTCATAGATATATTATGACGTTTATAAACTATCTATCTGGTTAATCAAGTATGAGAAAACAAGTTACAGGTACTAGTTAGACAATAGGTGTCATAAGAGAGTTGATATTTGTTGTCTTCACATCCCTTCTCGGGTAAAGAGGATAGCCTGAGAGGGGATGTGACAGCCTGACAACAAACCTTATTAGCATAAGTCAATTGTATCATAAGAGGCTGAATGTGAACTTTACCAAAAATGGTTATGTTGTCAAGGATAATGCTAAATCTCTTGTCATGTCAAGAAAGCGCTCATCAGACAACTGTTATTTGTGGACTCCTACTGATTTATAGCAAAGTTGTCTTGTTCCTAAGTAGAATGAATATGCCTTGTGGCACAAGTGTCTTGGACATTTAAACATGAAACTATACAGAAGGTCGTGATGAGAAATGTTTTGATTGGCTTTCCGAATGTCGATTGTTATAAATGAGTTATATGTGGAGAATTCCAAGCTGGAAAACAAGCAAGAGTGCCTCATAAACAGGTACCTATAACTGTTAGAAATCATATTCTTGAGCTAATTCATATTGATCTCATGGGACCCATGCAAGTAGAAAGCCTTAGTGGGAAAAGATATATCATGGTTTGTGTTGATGACTTTTCTAGATACACGTGGGTTAAATTCATTCCAGGTGCTCAAGACACCGTGCCTTCAACTTCAAAGAGAGAAAAGGTTGAGCATTGTCCCCATTCGTATTGATCACTCTGAAGGTATACACCATGAATTTTCTACTCCGATCATATCTCATCAGAATGGAGTTATTAAACGTAAAAACCACACTCTACAGGAGATGGCTCGTGTTATGCTTCATGCTTATGACCTTTCTTATTATTTTTGGGTCGAAGCTCTGACTACTGCTTGCCATATACATAATCGAATTGGTATTCGTTCTGGCATTGGCTCCACAAGTTATGAAATTTGGAGAGGGAAGAAACCCAATGTCAAATATTTTCATATTTTTGGTAATCCATGTTATATATTAGATGATCAAGATCCAAAGAAAAAATGGGATTCAAAAAGTGATAAAGTAATTTTTTTTGGGGTACTCAACAAACAGCTGAGCTTACAAGGTTTATAACAGGCGTACAAAGAGTTTTATGGAATCTATCAATATTGTCATAGATGATGCAAATGGAGGAAAATTTTCTGCTAAGGCAAATGAAGATGACGGCGAGTCTGTTGTGACATATGTGTGTAAACTAAAACCGATTGTTTCACCAATTGTTGATGAAAATTCTTTTAACATTACTGAATATTCTAAATACAACATAGTCTCAGATAATGAAGATGTTCAGAAGCATAATCAACATCTTTCTAGTAAAATTTTGAAGAATCGTACTTCTAGTAATATTATAGAAGATACTGGGTCTAGAGTTTCCATCGGGAAGAAAGAAGAGGTGGATTATTTGCAAATATTTGGTAATATTTGTTACACATGTCCTGTGGAACCTACGAATGCAATTGAGGTTTTAAAAGATGAGTGGTGGGTGAATGTCATGCAAGAAGAATTGGTGAAATTTGAAAAATCAGGAATGAATGCTAGTTCCTCGTCGTGTTTTAGCAAATGTCATTAGCACCAAATGGATTTTCAGAAACAAATCTGATGCAGATGGAATGGTTACAAGGAAAAAAACTTGTTTGGTTGCTTGAGGATATTTTCAAATTAAGGGTGTTGACTTTGATGAGACGTTTGCCCCTGTGGCTTGCTTGGTAGCCATTAAACATTTGCTAAATATTGCTTCTCTGCTAAAGTTCAAACTTTATCAGATGGATGCTAAAAATGCATTCCTTTATGGATACTTGAGTGAAGAAGTTTATGTTGAAGAACCTAAAGGTTTTGTTGATCTAGTTCAACCTGATCATATGTACAAGCTTTGAAAAGCTCTGTATATGATATGAAACAAGCACCTCGTGCTTGGTATGATCACTTATCTGAATTTTTTCATAACCAAGGATATTTTAGAGGAGGAGTTGCCAAAATTATTTTTGTGAAGAAAGAAAAAAAAAAAGTCTTGTGATTACTCACATTTATGTGGATGATATAATGTTCAGAGGAATGTCTCAGCATCTTCTAGATCTTTTTGTCAATCAAATGCAAACTGAATTTGAAATGAATTTTGTGGGTAAACAGACATATTTCTTTGGATTCCAAATCAAGCAGCTTAACCATGGAATATTCATCTCCCAAAGCAAATATGCAAAAGACCTGGTAAAAGAAATTGGGCTTGAAAAGACTCGTACAAAGAGAACTTTTGCTTCTACAAATGTTAAAATGTTTAAAAACTCCAATGGGTCTAGTGTTGATGAGACTTTGTACCAAAGCATTATTGAGAGTTTACTTTATCCCATTTCTAGCAAGCAAGACATTGCTTTTGCTATAGAAGTCTATGCCAGATATCAAGCTAAACCTAAAGCAAGTCATTTGTTGGGTGTCAAACGAATCATTGAATACATTAATGGTATATGTGAGTATGGTCTTCTATACTCTTTTGACACTAACAGCTCCATGGTAGGTTATTGAGATGCAAATTGGGCTTCAAGCTCAGAAGATGGAAAAAGCACTTTTGGTGGATGTTTCTTTTTGGGAAACAACTTGGTGTCTTTATTTAGCAAAAAACAGAACTGTGTGTCTCTTTCTACTGTTGAAGTCGAATATGTTGCTCTAAGAAGTAGTTGCACTCAACTTTTCTGGATGAAGCAGATGCTCAAAGAATACGATGTCATGCAAAATGCTATGAAAAGATACCGTGACAACTTGTGTGCCATAAATATTTCTAAGCACTCGGTCAAACACAGTAGAACAAAACATATTGACATTAGACACTATATCATAGAAGTAGGACATGCGACTAATGCTAATGCATGTTGCGGGGCAGATCAGGGTAAGTTAAAAAATATTTATTGTTTTGTTTTTTCATAATAACTTCCATCGATTGTGATTTGGTAAGAAATATGTTTTTGAATTTTTGCATGCCCACGATCTTTTCAACTTCTTTTGTGGTCATGGTTTCTCTTTGGTGGTTGCAAACAAAATTGTGAGTACATGAAGAGGAACTCATACTTCTAAACCAAAAATGGTGTGAAACAAGGAAAAGGCAAAAGAAAGAAGATCGTTGAATCATTTGATAGAATTGTTATGATGAATGTTGTGGAAGTGGATCACATTTCAAATCCTCTTGTTCAAACTGAGATTAAATTCGATGGTGTGCCCTCCCCCTAGTGCAAACATAAAAAAGAACAACTCAAGTTGTGAAAGCAAAAGAAAAGAAAAGGAAGGGAGAAACCTCTCTCAGACGTACCATGGAAGATCTACTTGGTCCTGGTGCTGAGGTGGATGCATCATTCTTTTCGTTTGACTCTCAGAACCCTTCCGGTAATGTTCCCGTGCATGTCTCCCTTGGAAATAAGAATGTTGCTGAAATTTTCAAAGTCATACATGTTGTTGAGAAAGATCAATCATTGAATGCTGAAAATATAGAAAAATGGTCTAGGGCTTCTGAAGTTACTGAATCGTCAAGGGATAGTTTATCTGATAACAATCCAAATGTGGGTGGTGTTGAGTAAAACACTGTTATTTCTACTCTAAATGCTGATACCATTGAGAATGATGCGTTAAATGTGCTATCAAATGTCATTACATTTGAGGTGTTGAATGATGTCGAATGTGCTTAGAATAAAGATGATCATAGAGATACAGATAGTCAGAGAGACAAGCAACTCAAGTAAGTTAAGTTCAGCCAAACTATCAAAATACTGATGTTTCTGACACTGAATGGGTTAATGTAGAGGAGAAAGTTTATGAAAAGATTCTTAAGGTATGCTAATTGAGGACACCAAAAGAAAAGTGAAAAAGAAAGAAATCATGCCTCTAAATTGTGTATCCTTCCACACTGAAAACAATGCAAAGATGTGGAAGTTAGTGATATGTAGAATAATTGTTGTTAAAATAGACCTATCAGAACAAGCTCAATATTACTTAGAAATTATGGAGTTACTCGTGAAGGCTGATATTGTTCGTCTTACATTGAACCTTGGGCCTTACTATCCTCAATTGGTTCATGAATTCTATGTGAATCTATCTCGACAATTCAACAATGAGGATAACTCTGACTATAGAAGAGTTCACGTGAGAGGGCATTGTTTAACGTTTTTAGCCTCTCTCGTCAACAAGTTCCTAAATTGTCATGTTCTTGTAAATGTCACTGAATAACGACCCACTATTTCTATTCTTATTTTAGCTCACATGAGGGTGTTAAGCATGCTTGGACTAAGAAGGGTCAATTACCTTGTTCTTATCTTAGCGTAAAATATGTGTTGCTTCTCAAGATAGGAGTTGAAAACTAGTGTCCATCACCTCACAAATCTAGTCTCACTACTAGGTTGGCAAGTCTCCTCTTTCACATTGAGATAAGGGCTAGATCTAATTATGCTGCCTTCATTCTTAACAAAATCAAACATCAAATTGGTTCCCATGCCACCAAAGTCCCATTATATTTTCCTCGTCTTATTTATGGAATTTTTTTTTGTTCAGAAGCCTGATCTTCTCAAGGACTTGAATGTGTATAGTCCTCTGCCTTTCACTCTGTCTTTCAACTATATATTGAATCAAGGAAAACACGTACCTGACCTGGTTCATTATAATGTTCCTGCAACTAACAATGGTTCTATTAGAAAGTTTCTTTTGACTCCGTGTGGGAAAAAGGTGATGTACATTCTGGAAAATGAGCCCAAAAAACATTGTGTATTGATTCAAGAAAATGTCTACTCGAAAGTTTGAAGTGGATGATATGCTGAACTTGATTTGCGGCTCCTTGGATGATCCTAATTAAGGTAATGCCTCTGATCCTCAAGATGTTGATCTTAGTGAAGCTTGATGTTGATGATTGGCTATTTTTTTTAAGCCTTCTAAAAGGGAGAGAAGTGTTTGTCATTGGGTTGTTACTTTGGTTGTTGTTTGTTCTTTAGTATTATCATAAGTTGTTGGTTTGTTAGTCAGACTGTTTGGTTCTGTTTCTATGATATTATGGTTTTGATTCTCTGATGATTGTGTTCTGGTGTTTTTTTTTTTTTTTTTAATTCTATCATAGCTTACTAAAATATTGCCAAAGTGGGAGTTTTCTATAGTTTGTGTGGTTGGCAATATTTGTTTAAGCGTCTCAGATGTTATAATATGTGTCTATTCATTGGTGGTTTTAGGAAAAGGAATATCTACGACAGTGTTATCCTACAAAATCTTTCCTTATTGGTGGTTTCCTTGGTTGTCTTGTTTTGCCAATATCTTTTTAGCTTAGATTGCTATAGACATTAAGATTGCCTATTGTGTTTATGTTCTACATATTTAAATGGTTTTTAGTTTTTCGGAAAAGTTTGGCCATGTTTGAAAAACTACTCAGTGTGTATTAACGAGTTATGTTTCATGAAGACGTATTTTGTGTTCCTCACATCGAGGGTAAGAAGATCCTTTCAGAATGGATTCTCAAGCTTAGAGGGAGCCTAAGCCATTCGAACAAATGGGTTTTGTTCTTAGAAGGAAAGATAGAATACAACTGGGAAGGAGTCTCATAATTTGAGGGGAGCTAAAAATTAATAGATAAAGAGTTTTGATCTTAGGTAAACATAGCTCAAGTCTAACTTGTAATGGATTAGGTAAATATAGTCATACTTTGAATAATCATTAATAAAACTTATGAAATATTCATACCCTCCTCGTGCTTTGACATTTATCAGACCATAGAGGTCTGAATGCACGCGTTCTAATGGTTCCTTGGCTCTATGACATTTTCCCATTAAAGTTCTAATCAACATTCGTTAACTACCGGGACACTCCATTAAAGCTCTTTTCACTGTATATATGTTTCTTCCACTTGATTTAACAATTATTAGTAATTTGATCCTTCATAGGTTTTTCATAGTTACAGCTAGGTCAAAATTCGTTTTACCTTTGTAATTACATCTTGCTCCATAAGTGCCACCGATCCTCTAATGAACAATTGGTTAGTGGTTCAACCATCAAACCGAGTCCCTCTCAAGCCTTAGAAAGGGTGGGGCCACTTGTTCAAGATTTAAACTCAACACTTAAGAGAACAACCTATCTACTAATCCTAAAAGCGGGTATGAGCAAATTCTATCTTGGAGAACTATGTTCCCAGCTATCTACCCGATCTTACCCCTAAAATGGGAGACATATTGAGTTGGCAATATTGAGACACTCTCACCTATGCAGATCAAAGGATAACCCCAAATAAATAGCCATTCATAGTTAGCTCAAGTTAGATCGAGTTACCTAGGTCATTGAATTGAAATAGTCAGTCTTACCAGTAAACGGTGTTATAAAGTAAAAGTGACTATTTCGTGATCCGATCTTATGCAAATATCTTTTGCATATGATGCCTCCACTCACATATCTCCACGTGAACAATTCAGAATCACATCGTTTGTAACCATTTACAATTTTTCTAATAATTACAAATTGGGCCATATCAAGAGTGTCTCCAGGATAAGGTACCCGGCCTTATCCTTGTACTTATCATTTTGGCTACTACTTGAACTTGATAAATTGCATTGTATGGAAAATACATTTTAAGAAACCAAAGTCATGACTTCAACATTTTTGTAATTGTACATAACAATCACATACAAATCAGATGACAATCACATAACAGTCATATAGAAATAAGATAACAATCAAATTTTTAGGCGGAAGTTATTTCCTTGTTTGCAAAAAAAGTAAGACCTAAAGACACGCACCCAATTTTCAATTTTTTTTTTTTTTATTAATGTTACAATTTTCTCCCAGTTTTATGTCTCTATATAAAGTCCAAGAATTCATGCTATGGCCAGAGAGTCTTAATTAATGGATTTAGGTTTAAAAAAGTGCAATTCACGTACTCAATAACAACTTTACTAAAATAAACCTTAATAACAACTTTATTGTAAATAGAACATGTTTAATGTTTGTAAACCACGAGTTTCAAGAATACAAAATGCTATAGTGCTCAGTTATTTAGATATAAGGACTAGTTGTAATGCATTGTTACAATCAATAGACTTAGAGGAGCGAAGCTTATCCTTAATTTTTCGTATAAGTAGACTAAGTGTTTGGATGATCCTTAAATGATTTGATTTGATAAGTCCAAGATCAAATTGGATCCTATCTTGAATTGAAAACTTTAGTACCATCGGGTAACCATTTTATCTTTGAAAATTAAGTCTATTTTCTCCTTATTTCTTATCATGAATTTCATCTTTCTTACGTATAATGGTTGAATTTTAGGCAAATTCCAAAAATAAAAGCAAGTTTTTGAAAGTTACTTTCTTTTAGTTTTCAAAATTTGGCATAGTTTTCTAAACGGTTGATTGAAAATAGATAATAAAGGATGAAGAAATTTGGAGATATAACTAGTATCTATAGACATAATTTTAAAAAACAAAAGCTCAAAAATAAAATTTTACCAAATGAGACATTATTAAGATCTGATCCTCTTTTATCTTTACTTGATTTTATTTATATTCCTTATTTAGTCAACCAACAAACCAAACCCCATAAGTTAGTCTTTACAAATTTAACTTTAAGAAATTAATCTCACTCTTTGGAATTCTACTCTGGTACCACTTGTCCTTCAAAGTTAGTAATGAGATCAATTTATTTTGGCAGGTCTTGATAGTCCGACCAAAACCATCCTTATGGAAACATTATTTCAGGAAAGGATGCTACCTAATGCCAATTATTTAAAAAAGCCAATACCAATGATGTAGTAAAATTGGTGTATCTCGTCAAATGTTTGATTGATTAGAATTTGAATTTGTTTCATGATTATTTAGGATTATGATTAATTTCTTTTCCTATGATTGAAGCATTCTATCTCGAGTACTTCAACGCTTACTCGAATCAAATTGTTTTGAGAACTGTTTCGTCTACAAAAGATTTACCAACCCAGATAATCCACTCTCTTATTCAATATAGCTGTAACAGTACTTTTGGATTTTATGGTTAGATAGAAAAAATAGTACTTAGAACTCTCACAAAAGCATAATCTAGAGTACATTGGAAGACAACATCTCTCTTGCAAGTCTTTGTTTCACCACATCAAAGCTATTCAAAAACTATTCTTTCATCTAATTTCTCTGCTTTCATTAGAACATGTACTTCCTTTGTGTTTGTTTCTTACATACATCTTAATAAAGTATCCTTTTTCTCTATAAGATGATAAGTTTGTTTTTCAATTCTAGAGAATTATCTTCTCTTATCTAAATAACTTTTCTGGAGCCTCTTAGTCAATTAGGCTATGTCAATAAGAGCCTAGCTTAATAATTATTGGCATGGGAGGTTGGCATGAAGTATAAATCTCCCCGACATATTTATTATACTGGAAAATGGGCAATTGCAAATTTATCCATCAGATGCAAAATATTAACATATATATAATACAATACAAAAGAATTTCAAGAGGTAATAAAATTTAGATCAAGTACACGGAATTTATTTGTGATAGATTATATTGTTGATAGGAGTTTATCAACAATAAAGTCTATCATTAATAGGAGTCTAACAATGTTGGAGTCTGTAACTGATAAATTTTGTTATATTTTCATTTCTTTAAAAATGATGCTATATATTTAATTATTAGTAATTCAATCCAAAATTCCAGCTAGCTGCCCTCCTTTGATGGAAGATCTCATCTAATCTCCAGCTAATATTTCTCCAACTGATCCCACTATTGATTTGAGAAGGCAAACATTATAAATAATGATGAAAAATCACATCCATTTGCTTTTCCAAGTCACCAAACACTAAACATATATCATCTATGTTTAGAAATTTAAGAAAACATTTCATTTCTGTCTAAAACATTTAATGCCCATGCTCCTACAATTGAAGACAGTAAGAGAAAGGAAGATTCAAGTTGCAAATTAAAAAAAAAAAGAATTGTAATATTTAAAGAATGGATAAACTTTTATTTTTGTCCAACATGCACTAATTCTTTATAAGATTAATTAAGAGAGAGAGAGAGAAAGACATGATCACATGAAGGGCCTTTGGGACACCCCTTCAAAATAAGGACATGTAGGAGCCCAAATTGATAGACAAAACAAAACAATGTGTTATGAAGAAATGTGTTGCTGTGAGGATGTTTGGGTGTGTCATTAGAACATATATGAATATTTTAGCTAAGCTTTAGGAAGGATAAGGAAACCATAGAATTTCAAGGTCTATTTTTATTTTTTATTGTTTATTTTTGCTGGTTCTGATCTTTTATCATCATTAAAACACAATCTACACTTGGTTATTAAGGATTTGTTTGGATTAACTTAAAAAATATATATTTTCTAAAAAACTCATTTTTATTTAAATAATTTTGATAAAAATAGTTAAAGTACACTTGTAAAACTATTTTGAATGGTTATCAAATACTCTAATTTCTTCTAAAACCATTTAGCTATTTTTTATTAGCGGTATTCGTTTATGTAGCTATCATTGCTAAAGGGTCGACAGTATAAATGACTATATATAAATAGAATAATTCAAAAATTATCCCAATTCGGTAACTATTTGATTTTTTATTTTTTGTTTTTGAAAATTAAGTCTATAGGCAATGCTTCCACTTTCAAATTTCTTTACTTGTTACCTACTTTTTACCAATTGTTTAAGAAACCAAGCTAAAATTTGAAAACTAAAACAAGTAGCTTTTAAAAACTTGTTTTTGTTTTTGGAATTTAACTAAAAATTTAAACATTGTACTCAATAAAGATGCAGATGATTGTAAGAAATTGGAAGAAAATAGATTTAAGTGTCAAAGAATAAAAAAAAAACATGGTTACCAAATGGGGACTGTGAATAATGTAATTCCACAAGATATATTTTACATAAAAGTATGGGAGATAAATATAATAATAAGGGACAACAAATACATCCTAGAAAGACTCTACCAACGTAAAAACTCTCTAACTATATAAGCTAAGTATGTCAACCTAAAAACTCTCTAACTATATAATCAAGTATGTGTATACAAATACACCCTCCCTCAAACTCAAGGTGGTAGAGTAGGAATAAACTTGAGTTTGTTAAGCAGCAGGAGGAAGCATCCAAGGGATAAAACTTTAGTGAAAATATTGGTAGGTTGCTCCATAGTAGAAACAACTTATAAAATAAGAGTTTTACTTTGAAGATGGTGTCAAACAAAATGACAGTCATTAGATATGCTTCTTGCATTTATGAAAAACATCATTGTGAGTAATCTGGATGGCACTACGTGATGGATTTAATATACAATTAGCAAAAGTAAACAAAATCATTAAACACTCTAATCATTCAATTTTAGTAAGTAAGAAAGAATGTTCAAGAACTTAAAATAGAGTTTGATGTTATATCTTTGAAGACCTTTTTCAATGCACGAAATTTAACTTCAATCTCCTTAGCAACAAGGTGTGGACCACCACTTGATCTTCCCTAGTATTCTCTATGTCCTTAGATTGGGTGGTGGAACCCAAAATAAGAAGAAATTTTAAAGGAATTTAGAGGAAAGCCAACTTTTTGGGTGTTGAAGTGATGAAGAACTTCTTTACTCATCCAAAGCTCAGAGAATTCAGTTGCATGGCCCTCCAATCTCAGTTAAAAGAGTTGAATTGTATTCTCCTTCATTATGCCATCACACTTCACAAGATGTTGACACCACCTACTTGATATTGGAAGTGGAATTATGAGCGAAAAGGATTGGAAAAACCTACTTCCCCCTTTTTTCAATTTAAAAATGAAAATGAATTTTATTTAAAATTAAAATCAATTACAATTCAATTTTAATTTAATTTTACAAAAGACTAAATTAAAACAAAATTTGATTTTATAAATTTGAATTTTCATAAAATTAAAATTATCAATTTAAATAAAATTAATTGATTTAATTAATTAAACAAATTATTTAATTAAAATAATTTAATATCTATTATTAAATATTAAAATACCAATTCCACAAACATTGATCCCTATTCATGTAATTAATATTTAGATCAAATTTAAATATTATCCAATTCTTCAATTTCATTTAATTCGATAATTAAATGTTTAATTATATCATATATAATTAACAATTCCCTCCGTTCGAATTTGAATATTTCAAATTCTCTCATCATATTATTCTATGATTTAATCTGTTTGTGAGATAGTAGGGACCTAATGGACCTACAAATCATGGGCTCCAACGTTCCGAGATTAACCATCTAAACTCTAACCCGAATTAACCAACATTTGTTAACTCCCAGGTCACTCAACTAAAGCTCAGTAATTGCACTCCCCTCATTGTAGATATACTTATGTCCACTCAATATAACCAAAATCAGTAAGTCAACCCTGCACAGATTGTTCGTAATAATGGTTGGGTTAAAAGTTGTTTTACCCCTGAGATTACATCTTGTTCCTCAAGTCCCACTAATCCTCTAATGAATAATTGGTTTGTGATCCAATCACTAAACCAAGTCCTTTTCCAACCAATGGGAGGGTGGGGCCCTTTGTTCAAGATCCGAAGTCAACACTAAAGGAAATAACGTATATCCTCAACTATTTACTCGACCTTAGCCTTGAAAAGGGAGGATTATTGAGATAGCATTATTGAGCCAACCCTCACCCATACAAATCTAAGGATAATCTTGAATAAATAGGAGTTCATAGTTAGCTCAGGATTAAGGTCAAGTTACCTAGGTCATCACTTTGAAATAGTTAGTCTTAAACAGTATACACGATTATAAAGTAAGAGTGACTTATTTCTTTGTCCGATCTTTATAGAAACTCTTTGTATAGGATGCCTCCACTGGCATGTCTCCACATGAACGATTAAGGATCACATCGTCTGTACTAATACAAAGTGGGCTACATTCGATAGTGTTTCCAGAATAAGGTGTCCAATCTTATTCGTATACTATAAACCATTTTGGCTATCTACTTGAACTTTGACCCAATCTTATGTTTCCACATAAAGTCCAAGTACTCATGTAATAGTTGTGGATCTTTAGTTTATTCAATGCTCCACTTGGGTAATGGCACCTCTCACTCATCATCGAAACTTTCACTATTTTTCTACTATTAGTTCCTTGGTTGACCCTACCTCTTTTCATGAGGAAAATACTAATCCTATGGGGCAACAAACTAAGGGTGATGAACTTCAGGCCTTTAAACAGATGTACATATAGAACTATGTTAACTTGCCTTCTAGTAGGGAACCCATTGGTTGCAAGTGGGTCTACAAGATCAAGACTCGTTCTGATTATTCTGTTGAGCATTATAAAGCTCGATTGGTGGCAAAAAGATACTCTTAGGAATATAGGATTGATTATGAAGAGACCTTTGCACCTGTGGCTCATATCACATTCGTTTGTAGTTTCTTAGTCGTTGTTGCAGCCAAACAGTGACCTCTTTTTTAGATGGATGTCAAGAATGCTTTTCTTTATTGGCCTATATCCGAGGAAGTTTATATACAATTACCTCTGGGTATCTCTCCTCCATCTCAAATGTTGTGTCTCCTCCATCGAGCATTGCATAGGTTGAAGCAAGCCTCACGAGCCTGGTTTGTAAATTTCAGTTCCACCATTGTTCAACTTGGATTTACGTGTAGTTCTCATGACACAACACTTTTTACACGTCAGACAGATCATGGTACCGTTCTTCTTCTTCTTTTGTATGTTAATCATATGATTATTACTAGGGCTGATCCTCCGGTTATTTCTGATCTACAACACTACTTTGGCGAGTACTTTGAGATGAAGGATTGAGGGTCACTTAATACTTTCTTGGTCTTGAAGTATTAATGAGCTCTGCTATTTACTCAATGTCTTTAGCGAAATATGCTTTAGACTTATTCCAGGATCATTGACTCTGTTACAGCACTAACACCACTCAACCTTAATATTTGCCTGACTTTATTTGATGGTGTTCCCCTTGAAGATGCTACTATCTACCGTCAACTTATTGACAGTCTTATTTATCTAACAGTAACTCATTCCGACAATGCATATGTTGTTCACATTCTAAGTCAGTTCATAACTGCCCATCAAACCATTCATTTTATTAATATTCTTCATATTCTTCGCTATGTTAAGTGGACTCTGGGACATGACCTTCATTTATCATCCCATTCATCCCTAGTTATATTCGGCTACTCTAATGTTATTGAGTTGGTGATCCTACTGACCGACGTTCTACCTCAGGTTACTGTTTCTAGCTCGATGACTCTCTTATTTCTTGGGGGAGTAAGAAACAGAGTGTTGTCTCTCATTCTAGTACAAAGTCTAAATATCGCACCCTAGCTAATGCTATGTCCGAGTTATTGTGGGTCCGCTGGCTTCTTGTTAATATGGGAGTTCCTTAGTTGGCTGCCATTATCATTCACTATGGCAATCGTAATGTTGGGTTTTATGTCCTAAAATTCGTGGTTTGTAAACAATAAACTTATTTTGTTAAACAATATATATATTATTGAATGTTTGAATTGCTCCTTTCGTTTTAGAAATAATCTAAATCTAATAAACTAAGATCATTGGCTATTACATGAGTACTTGAACCTTATTTGGAGACATAAGAGTGAATCAAGTTCAAGTAAATAGCCAAAATGGTCTATAGTATACGGATAAGGCTGGGTACTTATTCTGGGGACACTATCAGATGCGACAATGTGATGAGTACATTGGAATCGTTCAAATTCGAATTAAGGGAATCAATAATTATATATGATATAATTACACATTAATTATCAAACTAAACGAAATTGAAGAATTGGATAATTTTAAATATAATTTAAATATTAAAATTATATGAATAGAGAATCGTGATTGTGGAATTGGTGGTGCAAAAAATTAAAATTGGATATTAAATTATTTTAATTAACTAAATTATTTAATTAATGATTTAAATTAATTTTATTTAAAACTAATTATTTGAATTAATTTTATTTAAAATTAGAATATGAATTTTATGAAAATTCAAATATCAAACTCAATTTTTTTTATTTTTAATTTAATTTTATGAAAATTTAAACTAAAGAAAATTGAATTTTTAATTTAAAAACTGAAAATCGAATTTAGTGGGTTTATCCCACGTTGAAAACCCAAATTCCACTTCAATCTCGACCTACTGGTGTCATTTCCATATGAAATTATTTTGTATGATAAAGTTGAATAAAATGTAGTGGAAATGGCTGATAATAGTAGGGCATGCAAAGTGATTTTTTCTTTTTTTCTGATTTTTGAAGGAGTGTTCTTCATCTTAAAAGAAAAATCAGTCCTATTCTCCATAAAATTCCCTCAAATTCCTACTCATTTTGGAATCCACCTTCCAATCTAAGCGCTTAGAGGATAGTGAAGAAGATCAAGTGATGATCTACAAGCATTTGGTGTGAAGATTGATGCTAGAATTGAAGAATTTGAAGTCTTTAAAGGTTAGTTTTCAAAAACCTTATTTTTTATTCTTGAACATGCATGTTTCTATGCTAAAATTGATGGAATTAGAATGCTTATGATCCTAAATTGCTTCCGCAAATTGCATGCTAACTCCATCAATTAGTTTAATTAATTATTTAAATTAATTTGAGGCTATATACATGATGATCGTGTCTCCTCATTGTACGATCTCCCTGATGAGATAGTACTTGCGCTCGATGTGCTTTCTATGCTTATGGCTTCTTGGTTCTTTTGAATTTACAACTGCTCCACTGTTATCATAATAGAGGGTGATTAGCATGTGCATATTTAGAAATACTTCCAAATCTATCAAGAACTTTCTAAGCCATACTGCTTCCTTGGCTGCTTCACACGTAGCTACATACTTCGCTTCCATGGTGGTGTCAGCAATACAACTTTGTTTGATACTCC
>NC_143482.1:50819442-50892411 GCF_027475165.1 Benincasa hispida
GACCCACGCCTTTGCCCAACCCGTCGACTCGAGCTCAACCCGCGTGCCTAGTGGTGGCTTAGCCGGTCCAGATGGTCTGGACCGATCCAGTCAACTGGTTTGACCAATTTTGATTGGCTTTGGGCGGTTTTTACTATTTTTTGGGTTGTTTTAAGCTAGTTCAAGCCCTTTTCAAGTGGTTCAAGCTAGTTTGAAGTGTTTGGTGGCGATTCAAGGTTGTTTTCTGCTTATATTGTAATAAGTGTAGCTTTTAGCTAGCTTAGGATGTCAAAATCGGTCCATTTTAGTTCGTTTATTTAATTATGTATTATGATTGTATGAATTAAAAAATTTATCTATTGTGTGCATATTGTATGGCATGTAAATTTAAAATCTCACCATAGGATTAGCGTGTAGCATGCATTGCAAGTATATTTTAAGTGTTATAATGTATAGTATGTATGTGTAGGATTCCATGGCTTTTGATATAAGTTGTTATATTAATGCATGGAATGAATGTTTATATAATTGTTATATAAAAACATGTTATGGATGTAAAGTATGTCTATTATTTCATATCTTGTTATAAAATTGGATCAGACATTAAAATCCATAACAAAAAGAAATTGCATGCTTACATAGGTTAACCACCTGTTTTAATAGTTAAAATAGGTCGACATCTTGTAAAATACGGTTACAAACTCAACCGGTATATAATCCTATCTAAGGCTAGGGGTACTTAAGTTGACGATCTATGGAACACCTCCTACCTGGGGATTATGGCCGAATAATTGAATATTGTTAACCGATTTTATGAGCACATGTGAGCAGTGTGAGGTATTAAAATTGGTTTTCCACCTAGACATCGTAGTTTATATTCAATTATAAGTGTTATACTTGGATAAACCACTTAGACTTAGGTTGTTTAATTAGCCAGAACATTCCTAATTAAAGATTTACCCAAAAATAAAATAGAACACTTCACTGGGAGATTAATAACATATAGGATATGGTGTTCTTAGCTCTCATGTCCCTAAGAGTTGACACCGTGAGATCCGTGCAACACTTCGTGTCACCCTAGAAGTGACCTTCATTCGAAAAGTGTTTACATGGGTCAATAGCAAGGTGAATAAGGGAAGTAGTTCATAGTAAGTGGGTGAAGGATGTGTGTCAACATGTCTTGCGGTCTTTTCCGTTAGTTTGGACTGTCAGATTCCTATTTGGTGCCTATTTATAGTCTTTAAGTCGGTATTAACTAGTTGCTAACCATGGCTATCCTCTTGGAGGATTGTAACATAAGAATCTGAGCAACTCAAACTCCATAAATGAATAGGATTTCTTATGTCATTTTCCAACTTTGACTCTCCAATTCGGTATCATCATTGGGACTGCTAATCTTTGAGATCTGAAAATGATGGTTACACTTACAGAATTACTAATTGTTAGTAAGTTCTTGACCAAAAATGGTAGCAAAATAACTATTGAAATATGAGTTATTCTGGAGATAGTATTTAGTCAAGAATGTCTTGCTTTAGAGAAGGAGTATTTGACTACCCTCGATAGCACTTATTCTGACTCACTATAGCACCATTGCAAATAAAATAATGAAATTGGGTACATTAGTACTTTTCTAAAATTCGATTGGGTTTAGAAGCAATTCATTAATTAGAATTTATTTATAATTTTAGGATGTTGAATTCTTTAAATTTAATTGCTTTCGACAGTTTTAACAGTAAATCAACATGGAAATTAAATATATTAGCAGTTGATGATTTAGACTATGTTTTAACAGATGAATGTCCTCTATCTCCCAATTTTGCTACTAACTAGAAGACACGACAAAGTAAATATGATTTACTTGTCATTGAACGTGCTTGGTGGAAAATGATAAGTTAACATGGATAATGGATTCAGGAGCAACTAATCATATCTATACTTTTGCTCAGGAAACTAGTTCCTGTAGACAACTTAAAGAAGGCGAAGTAACCTTTAAGGTAGGAACCGAAAAGGTTGTTTCAGCTAAAGAAATGGGAGATATAAAGTTATTCATTTTACTTGAAAATATTTATTACATTCCTTTTATGAAAAGGAATTTAATTTCTAAAACAAAATTACAAAGTTTCTTTTGAATATAATGAAATGTTGATTATCTCAAAAGGTAATATAGTATGTTCTGCAAATCTAGAGAATAACTTATACGTGTTAAAACCGACTGAGGTAAGAGTTGTTTTAAATATAGAGATATTTAAAACAGTTGAAACTCATCATAAGAAAAGAAAATTTTCTCCAAATCTCTGTCTTTGCCACCAAAGACTAAGTCACATTAATCTCAATAGAATTAGAAGATTGATTAAAAGTGGATTTCTAAACCAGTTAAAATATACATCTTTACCACCATGTGAATTTTGTCTTGAGGGTAAGATGACCAAAAGATATTTTATTGGAAAAGGTCTTAGAGCCAAAGAACCGTTAGAGCTAGTACATTCAGACCTTTGTGGTCTGATGAATATTAAAGCGAAAAGAGGGTATGAATATTTCATCAGCTTCATTGATGATTATTCAAGGTATGGCTACATTTACCTAATGCATCATAAGTCCTACACTTGGAAAGTACAAGGAATATAAGGCAGAGATTGGGAACCAATTAGGTAAAAATATTAAAACACTTCAATCAGATCGAGGTAGTGAGTACATGGACTTAATATTCTAGGACTATTTGATAGAACATGGAATTTAGTCACAACTCAAAGCACCTGGCATAACTCAACAAAATTGTGTTGTAGAAAGGAGAAATAGAACCTTGTTGGACATGGCTCGTTCTATGATGAGTTATGCTTAGTTGCCATGTTCTTTTTGGGGTCACTCAATAGGGACTGTGGCGTATATATTGAACATGATTCCCTCGAAAAGTGTTTCAGAAGCACCTTATGAGTTATGGAGGGGACGTAAAGGTAGTTTACATCACTTCAAGATTTGGGGATGCCCAACTCATGTGTTGGTGCAAAATCCAAAGAAGCTGGAACGTCGTTTAATGGTGTGCCTATTTGTAGGCTATCTCAAAGAAACAAAAGGTGGTTTCTTTTATGATCCTAAGGAAGATAAAGTATTTGTGTCGACAAATGCAACATTCCTAGAGGAAAACAACATTAAAAATCATCAACCTTGCAGTAAGCTAGTATTAATTGAGATAACCAGAGAAACAACAAATAGATTGACAAGAGTTGTTGATTGAGCAGGTCCTTCAACACGAGTTATTGATGGAACTAGTACTTCACATCCTTCTCAAGAGTTGAGAATGCCTCGACGTAGTGGAAGGGTTATGCAATAGCCTGGTTGGTATATGGGTTTAACTAAAACTCAGGTCGTCATACTTGATGATGGCTTAAAGGATCCATTGACTTTTAAACAAGCAATAGGTGATGTGGATAAATACCATTGGATAAAAGCAATGGACCTCGAAATGGAGTCAATGTACTTCAATTCAGTCTAGGATCTTGTAGATCAACCAGAAAGGGTAAAACTAATTGGTTGCAAATGGATCTACAAAAGAAAATGAGACCAAACTGGTAAGGTACAAACCTACAAAGCTAGACTCGTGGCATAAGGGTTTACCCAAAGAGAAGGGTTGACTATGAAGAAACCTTCTCTCCGGCTGCCATGATCAAGTCAATTAGGATACTCCTATCCATTGCCACCTTTTATTATTAGGAAATCTGGAAAATGGATGTCAAGACAACTTTTTTAAATGGCTATCTTAAAGAGAGTATCTATACATCTCAACCAGTGTGGTTTATCGCACAAGGTCAAGAGAAAAAAGTTTGCAAGTTTAATAGATCCATTTATGGGCTAAAACAAGCATCTCGATCCTGGAATATGAGATTTAATACTGCAATCAAATCTTATGGCTTTGAACAGAATGTTGACGAATCTTGTGTTTACAAGAAGATTTTTAACAAAACTGTAGCTTTTCTAGTCATTGGAATGAAGTAGAATTTTGAGTTGAGATTGAGACATGGCTAGCCATGTAATTTCAAATGAAGGATTTGGGAGAAGCACAATATATTCTTTGGATCCGAATTATTCAAAACCGCAAGAACAGAACGATAGCCTTGTCTCAAGAATCTTCTATAGACAAGATATTGTCTCGATATAAAATGCAAGATTCCAAGAAAGGTATGTTGCCTTTCAAGCATGGAATTCATTTGTCTAAGGAATAGTGTCCCAAGACACCTCAACAGGTTGAGGTTATGAAACGAATTCCATATACATCAATAGTAGGGAGTTTAATGTATGTCATGTTGTGTACTCGTCTTGACATATGCTATACAATTGGAATTGTCAACAAATATCAGTCCAATCCTAGATATGATAATTGAATTGCCGTTAAAAACATTCTCAAGTATCTTCAAAAAACGAAGGACTATATGCTCGTGTATGGTGCTAAGGATCTGATCTTTATTGGATACCTTGATTCTGACTTTCAGAACAATATAGATTCTAGGAAATCTACTTCGGGGTCAGTATTCACTCTGAATGGAGGAGCTATAGTGTGGAGGAGTATCAAGCAAAGTTATATTGCTGACACCACCATGGAAGCTAAGTATGTAGCTGCTAGTGAAGCAGCTAAAGAAATGGTATGGCTCAAAAAGTTCTTGACCGATTTGGAAGTTGTTCCAAATATGCATCTTTCTATCACTCTGTGTTGTGATAATAGTGGTGTAGTTGCTAATTCAAAGGAAACTAGAAGCCATAAGCGCGAATAACACATCAAGCACAAGTAGCATCTCATCAGGGAGATCGTACATCGAGGAGACGTGATTTTCACACAGATTGCCTCTGAAGACAACTTGGTTGATCCATTTACAAAGGCCTTTTTGGCTAAAGTATTTGAGGGTCACCTAGTTGGACTAGGATTGCGAAATAGATAGAACTAGGGCAAATGGGAGAAGTATTGGGTATCTGATGCCCTAGTTTATTATATTTATTCTCTCATTACTCAATATTGTATATATATTTATATATATATGTAAAATTGACTGGAGTTTTAGCTTAAGTGGAAGTTTGTTGGGTTGTATATCCTAAAACTCGCAGTATGTAATGTTAAAAATATTCTATCATCAATAAAGATCTTATTGACCTTTATTCAACAAAATGGTTATTGAATATATGAATTGCACTTGTAAAGTCTAAATCTAATAAATTACAGATTCATGACTATTATTTAAATACTTTAATTATATCATATATAATCAAATTTCTTCTCATTAATTTGAACATTTCAAATTAACCCAAAAGTTGATTCTCAACTAAATCCTTTGATCTATCAGGGAACCTTATGGACCTATATCTTGAAGCTCCAACGGTACGTGAATAACTGATCAAACTTTTTAATCACATTATCCACCATCCGTTAACTGCCTAGCACTCTACTAAAGACCGACAACTATACTATTCTCACTATAGATATATTTTTGTGTCAAATGGATATAACCAATCAATAGTACGATGACCCTTCATAAATTGCTCGTAAGTACAACTAGAAAAAATTATCGTTTTGCCCCTATAGTTACATCTAAATTCTTAAGTATCAATGATCCCTCTAATGAACAATAGATCATAGTTTCACTATGACGAACCCCTCTCTGGTCAAGAGAGGGTGTGGCACTACATTGTTTAAGACCTAGATTCAGACCTTAGGGGAGCAATTTATCTACTTACCACTGCTTCGGGGAATAAGTGAATTCTATCTTGTGTAGCTGAGTTCCCAGCTCCCCTAGAGGATGAAGAACCATTTTTCTCATCCTTCTGCCTCTCCTTACTTTTCAGTAAAGATCGGTATGTCTGCAACTCATTGAGGAGAGTTGTAAGGTTATATTTCACTTTGTTAAGAATCACATTGCTAACAGAGTGCAGGAAGCTCTCCGGCAAGGAATGTAGGATTATGCTAACCCAGCTCCTCTCATCGATGGTAGACCCATTCAACTCCGCCACAATGAAGTGGACCATCATGTTTAGCACATGTTCACGAACAGAGGCGCCTTCTTCCATTTTGGAGTTGAATATGTTTTTAAGAGCTTCATACATAAGCTGTTCAGATGGTTGTCCAAATCTCCCGCAGGGACTCCATGATCTCACGTGTTAAGACCATAGACTCATGTTTCTTGGCCAAGACTTCAAAAAGACTTGTCGAGATGTAGGCTCGGGCCTTCTCATTTGCCCTTGTCCATCGTTCGTATGCCTCCCGAACACTTCAAGTGGTATTTGGATCTGATACCAATTGAAGGATCTCATAACTAAGACTTTCATGATCGCGTTCGGATCGCTCCGATCTCCCCGTGACCGAAATATAACATTATACATTCAACTTATATAGTTATGCAATCAAATCGTAATTAACGGCATGCTTAAAATAAATAAAATCACAGAGAAAGAGTTCTATACCAATTGAAGACTATCTTCAAACTTCAGAACTCCAACGTAGTGGAAACCCTCCAAGAGATCTACCAACACCCGACGCGAACGTCGACTACAGCAGCACGATCACTGCAAAACGAATGCCGCAACGGGGACGACACCACCACTAATGAGCCCTGAGTATTCTCAGAGTGAAAACCCAAAGGGTGGGCTTTGGTGAATTTGGTAGAAGACGGAGGAAAAATGAGTCGTGTAGGCGATAAGCAAGTGGGAGAGAAAACGATGCTATCGTATAGAAGAAGTGCTTATCGCATAGAAGAGCTACACGATCGTGTAGGAAATGTTGAACGATCGTTTAGAAAAAGGTGTACAATCGTTTAGTTAAATTGCGATGTGGACGATCGTTTAGGCGGAGAAGCAAATATCGTATAGGCTCTCGGGCGACTGTTTCACGAAATCTTTTGGGCGGAAGAATGAATATCGATTGCACCATCCAAAATGAAAATTTTTTTCATTCTTAACTCATCGATTACCATAACCGATGCTACCCACTAACCCACGTATGAACGTGGAAAAAGGATTGATTATCATATAATTAATCAATCAATTAATTAATTAATATAATAATATTATATTTATATTCTATAGTTTGATATCACATATCTACTATAGTATTTTCTCCTCTACTTGATATAAATCATATTTATATCTAATTTCCTCCATAATAACGTATCTCATACATTTAGCCAATTATATCATATATAATTAACCAGTCCAATTATATCATATATAATCGAACTTCCTCTTGTCAATTTGAACATTCACATTAACCCAAATACTGGTTCGCGACTTTATCCAAGGTACCCAGCAGACCTAATGGACCTGTGGTTCGAAGCTCCAACGGTACGTGAATAGTTGACTAAACTCTTTACCCACGAGATCCACCATTCGTTAACAGTCAGGCATTCCACTAAAGACCAACAGTTGAACTTTTCTTACCACAGATATATTTTTGTGTCCATCGGATAAAACCAATCATGAGTACGATGACCCTTCACATATGCTCGTAAGTACAACTGGGCCAATTTACCGTTTTTCCCCAGTAGTTACATCTCACTCCTTAGTACTTCTGATTCCTCTAATGAATAATATAACATAGTCCAACTATGTGTGAACACTTCTCGTGCCAAGAGAAGGTGTGTGGCACCACATCGGTTAAGCCCCGGAATCAGCCCTTAAGGGAGCTGTTTATCTCTGTCTCGGGGAAGGAGTGAATTCCATCTTATGTAACCGAATTCCTAGCTCTCAAATCAGACGAATCCTCAAAATGATAGGTTTGAATCGGCGACCTGGCCACTCGCACCCATACAAATCAAAGGATCGCTCTCAATGGCAGGAGTTCCCAACTCACTCAGAATTGAGGTCATGTTACCTATGGTCATCCTAATGAAGTGAAGTCTCTATCATGAATGGTGTTATATAACAAGACATTAACATTTTGTGTTCAGGTCTTATACAAACTCTTTGTATAGGATGCCCTCAGTCGCATGTCCCCAACACGAATGATCAGGATCAAACCAATTGTAATAAGTCCCAACACTTGTGACCATTCCACAAAGCGGGTCGCGTCCGTAGCGTTGCCAGGATAAGGTTTCCCTTCTTTATCCATATACTACAGACCATTTAAGTTATCACTCAAGATATGATCCACTTGTATGTCACCACATACATGCTTGAGTCACATACAGATAACCAGGGATTTTATGTTTATTGGTTTGTGGTAAAGCAAATAAAACAATTAACCGAGCAAAATATAAGATGTGAAGTAAATATCATATATTAACAACACAAGTGTTCGTACATACTGTTTACAAACTATAGGACACGAGACTTTAGGGCATCAACCCCAAGAATCTTCTACTTGTCCTAAAGCGAAGTGGGGTGTACAAAAAGCTTAGTACAAAACAATAAACTAGGGCATAAAAACCCAGTACAAGAAAATCTCTTACTTGCCCTAGTCTAACCGTGGGCTATCCTGTAGACCTATGCTCTATAGGTGACCCTCAAACCTTGTAGTCGTGAGAGCCTTCGGAAACGGGTAAGCAACATTAAATTGTTTGGGATAGACTGATCCGTCTCATCTTCTTAACCTCTTGAGGCGTCTTAGGACACATTTCCTTAGACAAAGTGACTCTATACCTAAAAGGCAATAGGCACCTCCTGGAGTCCTACATCGAGTACTTGAGCAACATCTTGTCAATGTACGATGCCTGAGACAGTGTTAGCAGTTTGTTCTTACGATCCAAAGATCTGTATACCTAGAACAAACTGAGCCTCTCCTAAATCTTGCATTTGGAATTGGGTTGCTAGCCAGTTCTTAACTACAGTCAGTAGACCTGCATCATTCTTAATGAGTAGGATATCATCTACGGACAACACGAAGAAGACTACAGAAGCGTGGATGATCTTCTTGTAAACACAAGGTTTATCAATGTCGTCATCCCGGTCAACATCTTTCATTGCCTTCTTATAAGACAACAGATCCTCAACGTCATCATTTGCTACCATAGCAAGGATTTTCATGAAACCCAGATAGCGAACGGGTAAGTTCGCAACCCTCCCACTACGTCGAGGTTCCCTCAACTCTTGAGGTGGAACCAACCTACTAGATAAACTCCCATCAACAACCCTTGTTGATGTAACAGGCTCTTCAACAACTCTTGTTGAAGTTCTAGTAGTTTCATTGGACAGCTCACGCAACACGACTTTGCTTCGTGGACTGTTCTCCCTTATATGATCTTCCTCCAAGAAAGTAACATTTGTTAAAACAAACACTCTATTTTCTGTCGGATCATAAAAATAACTCCTCGTGTACCTTTAGGGTAGCCTACAAAAGGGCATAACCTCGATCATGGTTCCAACTTCTTGGGATTAGCCTTAAGCACATGAGTAGGGAAACGCCAAATGCAGAAGTGACATAAACAAGTTGTACGCCCGTTCTACAACACTAGAGGTGTTCTTACAACATTCTTGGAAGGAACAAAGTTGAGTATGTAAACTGCAGTCTTCACTACAAAACCCCAAAATGAGTCCAGTAAGGAAGCGTAACTCATCATCGAGCGAACCATGTCTAACAAAGTCATATTTCTCCTCTCCGCTACACCATTCTGCTGAGGTGTACTCGGCGCTGAGAGTTGGAAAATGATTCCATGTTCTATCAAATAGTCTTGGAATGCTAAGTCTAAAAACTGTCCACCTCGATCCGATCGAAGTGTTTTAATCCATCTATCTAATGCGTTTTTAACTTCAGCCTTGAACTCTTTAAACTTTTCAAAGGATTTAGACTTCTATTGTATAAGATAAACATACCTGTACCTTGAGTAATCATCAATAAAACTGATAAGATATTTATAGTCACCTCGGGCACGCACATTCATAAGATCACAAAGGTGAGAATGTACTAACTCAAGAGGCTCCTTGGCTCTATAACCTTTTCCAGTAAAAGGTCGTTTAGTCATCTTACCCTCAAGGCAAGATTCGTACACAGGTAAAGAATTTTCTTCTAACTCATTTAGAAGCCTATTCTTTACCAATCTCTCAGTCCTATTGAAATTGATGTGCCCTAAATATAGATGCCAAAGTTGGCCATTTTCTTTTGGAGAAATTCGTCGACGTTTTGATTGAGTTACGGCAGTTATGAACATTTCAGTATTATGGAGGGAATTAATGGCTAATGGCCTTAGCACATCTAAATTCGATTCCAGATTTACTGTCCAAATAAAAACACCATCTTTATGAATAAACGCTTTATGCACATTAAACAAGATAGTATATTTACATTGCAATAAATACTTTACAGAAATAAGGTTCCTCTTTAGTTCAGAAACAATATATACATTATGTAAAACAAGAAACCTATTCTGTAAAGCTAACTGGAGTCCTCCCACTGCCACAGCTGAGGCGACGTGCCCGGTGCCTACTCGCATCATCATCTCACCAGCCTCCAATTGTCACCAAGATCTAATCCTCTGAAAAGAAGGACAAACATGATTAGTGGCGCCTAAATCAATTATCCAGGCAGAATCATCATTCTTCACTAAACAAGTATCAAGCCCAAGTAAACCACATTTACCTTTATCTGTCTTGGCCTTAGCCTTGGCTACTTTCTTCTCTTCTAGATACCGAGGACAATTCATGGTTGCAATGGAAACACTATCCCTTAGCAACTTGTGGACGCCTATTTGGGGCGATAGGTGGTAGGTTAGCAGGTGCCTTCCCTTTTCCCTTACCACCCTTCTTCTTCTTTCCCTTGTCAGAGTTAGAAGCAAAAGGTGCAGACTTCGTTCCTGAGGTCGAACCTCTATGGAACATCCTGGAGGACGAAGCAACATTTGCCTCATCATTCTACCTCTTCTTACTTTTCAGTAAACATTGGTATGTCTGCAACTCGTTGAGGAGAGTTGTAAGGTTATATTTCACTTTGTTAAGAATCACATTGCTAACAAAGTGCAGGAAGCTCTCCGGCAAAGAATGCAGGATTATGCTAACCTAGCTGCCCTCATCGATGGTAGACCCATTCAACTCCGCCACATTGAAGTGGACCATCATGTTTAGCACATGTTCATGAACAGAGGTGCCTTCTTCTATTTTGGAGTTGAATATGTTTAAGATCCTCATGCATAAGCTATTCAGACAGTTGTCCAAACATCCCCTGCATGGACTCCATGATCTCACGTGCTGAGACCATAGCCTCATGTTTCTTGGCCAAGACTTTAGAAAGACTTACCAAGATGTAGGCTCGGGCCTTCTCATTCGCCCTTGTCCATCGCTCGTATGCCTCCCAAACACTTCAAGCGGTATTTGGATCTGATACCAATTGAAGAATCTTATATCTAACATGAGCGGGTTCGGATCACTCCGATCTCCCCGTGATTGAAATATAACATTATACATTCAACACATACAGTTATGCAATCAAAACTTAATTAACAGCATGCTCAGAACAAAAAAAAATCATAGGGAAAGAGTTCCATACCAGTTGAAGACTATCTTCAAACTTCAGAACTCCAACGCTGCGGAAATCCTCCAAGAGATCTACCAACACCCGACGGGAATGTCGACTACAGCAGCACAAAAGGGACGACACCAGCACTAATGAGTCCCGAGTATTCTTGGAGTGAAAACCCAAAGGGTGGGCTTTGGTAAATTTGGTAGAGGATGGAGAAAAAATGATTCGTGTAAACGATAAACAAGTGAGAGAGAAAACGATGCTATCGTATAGCAGAAGTGCTTATAGCATAGAAGAGCTACACGAACATGTAGTAAATGTTGAACGATCGTTTAGAAAATGGTGTACGATTGTTTAGTTAAATCGCGAAGTGGACGATCGTTTAGGCGGAGAAGTGATGACATGTAGAAATACATGTCATCCTAGGCCTTTTATTTAGAATTATGAGGGCTGTTAAGCAGAATATGCGACAATTGTGTTAAGAATTCATGAGAAAATGAGCTTGCGTCGTTCTGCATGATGAATCCCGACTAACCCATTATTATGTATTATTATGCATTCAATTTTCTATTTTTGTAGCTAACGCAAGAAGTGGATGCAAACGCGGAAGCCGGACCATCACATAGACGACCGCATGCGGAGAAACTCTCCATCGAAAAGGCAAATGCATTTGATCAACGCGTGGGTGTTGCGATAATCAGCCACATGCATTCATCGCATGGGAGTTGCGATCGTTAAGTGATTGCGGTCATCATGTAGAGTTGCGGTATTAAGCGAATGCGGTCACTGTACGATTGTTGCTACACGATAACGCATACTGATGGGATCAATACAAGGTTGCTAGAATGAACGCATCAACGCATCTACCTTGGGAAAAACAAAATATAATGTTGACATTTTACCTACCACGCTGTTAGCAGCAGAGATTCAGAAAGGACTAAACGCACCATGAATGTCAGAATCAGAGTAGTCCATTAATGGTGTCGGCGATCCAGACTCTATATAAAGAAGTCGATGAGTAGAATTCCAACTTGTTCTAGGATGATCCCTGCAATCCAGGGTTTAGCCCTGCGATCCCAACAAATGTATGAGAAGAAGCTTAAGAGTTCTTCACCTCCTTCCTCCATTCTAAGTGACACCGGAGCCTTCAATCGGAGTTAGATCTCGAGAGAGTCAGCTCCACCGCCCATCAATGGCACCACCGACAGCCTTGATGCACATCCGCTGGAAGCAAGTCTTTGCTTCCAACTGGTCATTTCATTTTCTCTTCTTTTCTTATATTATATTGTATTACATTTTGTGATTAAGGAATTAATACATTATGTGTTCAATTCATTTTTGTGTTTCCTTCGAATCCATCTCCATCTTTTTTACTTAGCATCTTTAACTTCATTGCATCACTTAGTGAGATTTCTAGAGTATCACATACTTAGTCATGTGGATTAGGGATAAAGCATGTAGCAACCCATCGGAAGGTGTGTGTTGTATGAGTGTGTGAGAAAATCTTATTTGCTTAGTATAAAGCTGTATCACGCTTGTCCATGAGTAGAGTCAACAACAACTAACTGCCCGGGAGGGTTAGTAGTTGGTCGCATTAAGCAATGAAAGCAAGTATTCACTAGGGATAGGAATAATCTTGCATCAGCCAAGTTCATGCGGTTACCTTGACTTATGAGCGCATCATTCATCATTTAGGCATACCTGGAAGGGTAATCTAAAATCCAAATCTAAGACTCGGAAGAGCGGATTGGAACACATAAGCAAGAATGGGGAACTTAGGAATAAGCTCTATTTGCTATCACACAGCGTATGCACCCTACGGATAGGATATTGCATGCGTCCAGGAAGTAGGACATGGTGATTGTATACGGTCATCTCAACACTTATGCATACCCACCGCATATGTCCTAGATTTAGGCTTTTAGTGTGTGTAGCATGATCGCATGGCTTGCATTGACTAAGGTTGCCCTTGCGGTCACTCTTAAAGGTTGCGATGAAATCATCTCCACATTTTATCTATTTTCCCATTCATTTGTTTCATGTCATGAGTTGTCATGTATCTACCTCTCTTTCATATTCTCATTGTGTTATCTGTTAGCTAGGAGTAGGAGTAGTGTTAGCTTAAAAACCTCCCATCCATTCTTTTATTCAACCGCTGCATGCACATTACCATATTCATCAAGCTACAAGCCCCTGAGTTCGACCTCGGATCACCCGAGAAACTTGCGTTCAGGTTATACAAGGGGTGAGCACAAGAAAACTTGTGACAGGACGCATGGTCATCACTTAGTCATTCTAACGCATGACCATCGACGCATGACAATCAACGCATACTTCAAGAACATGCATCGCATATTGCATCCACGAAATTTTAGTTGTCGAGTAATTGACACCTAATTTCCCGTCATCAAGAAGCAACTATTGTATAGGCTCTTGGGCAATCGTTTCACGAAATCTTTTGGGTGAAAGAATGAATATTGATTGCACCATCCAAAATGAAAACTTTTTTCATTTTTAACACATCGGTTACCATAACCGATGCTACCCACTAACCCACGTCCGAACGTGGAAAAAGGATTAATTATCATATAATTAATCAATTAATTAATTAATAAATATAATCATATTATATTTATATCCTATAGTTTGATATCACATATCTACTATAGTATTTTCTTCTCTACTTGATATAAATCATATTTATATCTAATTTCCTCCATAACAATGTATCTCATACATTTAGCCAATTATATCATATATAATTAACCAGTCCAATTATATCATATATAATCGAACTTCCTCTTGACAATTTGAACATTTCAAATTAACCCAAATATTATTTTCCGACTTTATCCAAGCTATCAGGGGACATAATGGACCTGTGGCTCGAAGGTCCAACGGTACGTGAATAGCTGACTAAATTCTTTAGCCATGAGATTCACCATCCGTTAATTGTCAGACATTCCACTAAAGACCAATAGTTGAACTGTTCTTACCACAGATATATTACTGTGTCCATCGGATATGACCAATCATGAGTACGATAACCTTTCACAGATGCTCGTACGTAAAGCTGGGCTAATTTACCGTTTTGCTCCTGTAGTTACATCTCACGCCTTAAGTACCACTGATTCCTCTAATGAACAATACAACATAGTCCAACTATATGTGAACACTTCTCGGGCCAAGAGAAGATGTGTGGCGCCACATTGTTCAAGCCCCGAAATCAGCCTTTAAGGGAGCTATCTATCTATTTACCTCTACCTCGAGGAAGGAGTAAATTCCATCTTGTGTAGTTGAGTTCCTAGCTCCCAAATTAGACAAATCCCCAAAATGGTAGGTTTGAATCGGCGACCTGGCCACTCGCACCCATACAAATCAAAGAGCCACCCTCAATGACAGGAGTTCCTAACTCACGCAGGATTGAGGTCATGTTACCCATGGTCATTCTAGTGAAGTGAAGTCTCTGTCATGAACGGTGTTATATAACGAGATGTTAACACTTCGTGGTCAGGTCTTATACAAACTCTTTGTATAGGACGCCATCGCTCGCATGTCCCCAACACGAATGATCAAGATCAGACCATCTATGTCAAGTCACAACACTTGTGACCATTCTACAAAGCGGGCTGCGTCCGTAACATTACCAAGATAAGGTTTCCCTCCTTTATCCATATATTACAGACCATTTTGGTTATCACTCAAGACATGATCCACTTGTATGTCACCACATACATGCTTGAGTCACATACAGATGACCAGGGATTTTATGTTTATTGGTCTGTAGTAAAGCAGATAAAACAATTAACCGAGTAAAATATAAGATGTTAAGTAAATATCATATATTGACAACACAAGTATTCGTACATATTGTTTACAAACTACAGGACACGAGACTTTGGGGAAGAATATAAGTCTACAAAGGTTTTATTCTTTTCCCTCTTTTATTTGTTTCAATTGCATGCTTATCTTTTTAATTAACCTAATTAGAGAACTTTAGATCCGTTTTTCTTTCGCTGTGCATGTGTTCGTTCTATCAGAGTACAGATGGAATTATTGACCAATTACAAATAGATAGATTGAGGTAGTTTTTTGATTAGATAGATTAAGAAACTTTATTTAATTGTATTGAGGACTTGTTAAATTTTACTATCAATATCAGCTCTAACATAAGGTTTCCTCTAATTTGGTTGACTCAATCCAACACTAGGATCCTTTTTGTTTAAGCAAAAAATATGGCCTCTCCATTGAGATATTTTTTTAGATAGGTTTCCCAAAGCTTTTGTGATAACATGTCCATGGAAGAAGATAGTTTTATTACATAAATGAGTAACATGTCCATGGAAGAAGATAGTTTTATTACATAAATGAGTCACATGTCCATGGAAGAAGATAGTTTTACTACATAAATAAGTAACATGTCCATGGAAGAAGATAGTTTTATTACATAAATGAGTTGCAAAATAGGTAAAACAATAGGTTGTGCATTTATTCCATGGAAGCTCTTGTTTATAGATTAAGATTTATTTTAAATTTCTTCAAACACATTTCAGCAAAGACCCAAGTTCTTTTTTGGTAATTTTTAAGTGCTAAACCTCCATTTAGATCATTTCGAGTCATGCGTATGTGATATTAAAGGTTAGTTTTTGATATATTTATGATAAAAATTTGATTCTTGAGCCTATTATGTGTAATTGAAGCTTGACTTTGAAGGAATCGAATTCCCGCAGAAACGTATGAACGCCTTGCGTTTAGACATTCAATTTTTATGGAAACAAAAATAGTAAAATAAAACAAGCATTTGTATGACAAACATTCAAACAAAACTATAAGAATGCTAGAAAAGAGGAAGAAGAGAAGAAATCAAAACTCACTTTTGTGGATTCTTCTAGATTTCCTCTTCCACTGTTATCAACGATCTTGAACTTCTCCAATAAAGAAGGACACAACCGCAATTCCTACTGTGTGACCCAAAAAAGAATTTGGCAACTGAGCATAACTCATCATAGAACGAACCATGTCCAACAGGGTTCTATTTCTTCTTTCTGCAACACCATTTGTTAAGGTGTGCCAAGTGCTGTGATTTGTGACTAAATTCTGTATTCTATCAAATAGTCCTGGGATTTTAAGTCCATATACTCACCACCTCGATCTGATTGAAGTGTTTTAATCTTTTTACCTAATTCATTCTCAACTTTTGCCTTATATACCTTGAAATTTTCAACTGTATTGAATTTATGATACGTTAGGTAAATGTAGTCATACCTAGAATAATCATCGATGAAGCTAATGAAATATCCATACCCTCAACTTGCTTTAACATTAATCGGACCACAAAGGTCTGAATGTACCAACTCTAATGGTTCTTTGGCCCTAAAACCTTTTCCAATAAAAGATATTTTGTTCATCTTACCCTTAAGCCCCGGAATCAGCCCTTAAGGGAGCAATTTATCTACATACCCCAACCTTAGGGAAGGAGTGAATTTCTTCTTGTGTAGTTGTATTCCCAGCTCCCCAATTAGACGAATCCCCAAAATGGTAGGTTTGTTGAGTCGGTGGTCTGGTCACTCTCATCCATACAAATCAAAGGACCGCCCTCATAAGCAGGAGTTCACAACTCACTCAGGATTCAGGTCATGTTACCAATGGTCCTCTAGTGAAATGTAAGTCTCTATTATGAACAGTATTATATAATGAGACTAAACATTTCGTGGTCCGGTCTTATACAAACTCCTTTGCATAAAATATCTCCGTTCACATGTCTATACATGAATGATCAGGATCTGATCATTTATAGTAGTTTACAACAATTGTAACACCTACAAAACGGGTCATACTAGTAGTATCACTAGGATAAGGTATTCAATCTTATCCATCTACTACAAACCATTTAGGTTATCACTTAAACATGAACCATCCATATGCTACATACATGTTTAAGTTACAAGATAACCTTGGATGTTAGTTTATTGGTTTGTAGTTAATGAAACTAAAATATGAATAAAGTATCATATATTTTATTAAATAGACAATGACTTTGAATAAAATATCATATATTTTATTAAATAAACAATGAGTTTGTTCAATACATTTACAACAATTTTGGCTTTCGGAGTTAGTAAACGGGTCTTCACTAATTTCTTCTCCAAATTGAAGTCGTTCTCTTAGCCAGAACTGAGCAATTACAACCTAATAATGACTCTAATGACTCAAGCAAATTTACAGGCCCTTTTCCACACATTAATGCTAAAAAACATGTGAGCAATTACAAATTTCAACAAGAAATTAAAACAAAACTAATGCCAAAACCGTAATATATCCACTTTAGCCTACAATGCAATCAATAAATGAAAAAATATCAACCAATATGCAATAGAACGTTATAAGCATGCTCTGATACCAATTGATGGAACATAAAGTACAACACGCACAGTGGAAGCAAGGATCGATAATGTTCTAATTACATAAAAAACAAGAATAAGCATGCATAAAGGGTTTGAAATTTCAACCTTTGTAGAATCCACCGCAATCTTCCTCTCTCGAGCTCAATCGACACCACCAATGGCAAATCCTCGCTATTCTTTGGTTGAAGAAGACGGTGGTGGGACCGTTTTGTTAATGAAGACAAGGGAATTTCACTCTAGAAAAGTGGAGAGTAAAGTGATTTTGGTGGAAGAGTCAAGTAAAAAGTCAAAGAAGCATTTGTTTTTCTAAATTTCAGAAACCAAACTATTTAAAGACAAATTACATGCAACATCCTATTTTGCATGTCTTCCACCTCAAAATCCACTAACATGTAATCTTTAGGTGTCATGATTTGGAAGTGCCACTTCAAAGTCCACTTAGTTAGTGGGAAAATCCAACAATTGGATTTTTCCACTAACTAATTTAAAAAAAAAAAACAATAAATCAATCTTTTATGACAACTAACTTTGATTAATCATAACTTAGAAAATATTTAAAAATAAATTTAATATCATATATTAAATTATTTTTTACACCTAACTTTGATTAATCATATTAATCAAGTATTTAAACAAAACACTTTCATGCTAATGTTCAAGAATACTTTAAAAAAAATTAATAAATTAATGATTTAATTGTAAATTATATCTCATATAAAATACAATTTTTCCTAATGCCCAATTTTGAACATTTCAAATTCTTACTTCACCTAGTTCTTCAATTTTGTCCATAGTGAGCTAGCAAGGAGACTTAATGGACCTACAAATCATGAGCTCCAACAATCCGAGACTAACCGATCAAACTCTTTAACCTAGTTAATCAACATTCGTTAACTAATAGGACTATCCGCTATAGCCTGTAGTTGCACTTCCCTCACTATAGATATATTGTGTGTCCATTTCATATAAACATGATAAGTAAGTCAACCATTCATAGGTTGTTTATAATAACGGTTGGGTAATAAGCTGTTTTACCCCCGAGATTACATCTTGCTCCTTGAGTCCCACCGATCTGCTAATGAACAATTGGCTTGTGATCCAATCACTAAACCGAGTCCCTTTCGGGCCAATGAGAGGGTGGAGCCCCTTGTTCAAGACCTGGAGTCAGCACTTAAAAGAACAACATCTCCACTATACTTAAAAGTTGGTATGAGTGAATTTTGTCTTGCACCATATGTCTTCAGCTATCTACCCGGTCTTACCCCTTAAATGGGAGGTCTATTGACCCAGCGCTATTGAACCAACCCTCACCTATGAAAATCTAAGGATAATCCTGAATAAACAGGTATTCATAGTTAACTCAGGATTAAGGTCAAGTTACCTTGGTCATCACTTTGAAATAGTCAGTCTTAAACAGTAAACAATGTTATAAAGTAAAAGTGATTTAATTCTTGGTTCGATCTTATGCAAACTCATTGCATAGGACACCCCTGCTCCTCATGTCAATATATGAACGAATCAGGATCACTTCGTTTGTAGCACTTTACAACAAATTGTAATAATTACAGAGTGAGTCACATCCGATGGTCTTACTAGAATAGAGTACACTGCCTTATTTGTATATTATAGACCATTTTGGCTATTTACTAAACTTGATCCACTCTTATGTCTTTACGTAAAGTTCATGTATTCATATAATAGCCATGAATCTTTAGTTTATTGGATTTAGACTTTACAAGTGCAATTTACATATTCAACAATAGCTTTATTGAATAAACGTCAATAACATATTTATTGATAATAGAATATGTTTAACATGATAAACTACGAGTTTTAAGACATACAACTCAATAATATAAGAATTTATGAAGCTCAAACAGATTTCATTAAAAAAAAAAAAAAAATCCACTCAAATATGGTAAATCTAAAGATGGGGATCATCACAATGTTTATAAGATACATGAAGATAAAATTTACATTTATCTAATTACGTCATTTGCATAAATTTTTTAATTTAGTGGCAATTTAATAAGTTTAATTATATTCCATACTTGAACAGATGAAACATACTAGCCAAATAAATAAAATCTTCTCTCTTCCTCAACTAATAGCAACTTGTATATAATTCAAAAGAATTTATTTTTGAAGAAAATTAATAGGATTTGAAGAGGATGACGACTTCAGAACTACCTTTTAGAATAGAGACATTGTTTATACATCAAAATAGAGATAGGCATGTGAGAGATCTCATTTTGTTTTGTCCCTTATGAAATTATATTTTTGATACATTTTAATTTGGAAGTATATTAAAATATTTTTTTCTAATCCAAGTTAAATATGATACTTAATTCTCTATGTTTTGTTATTTGTGTGTGTGTTCTTTTTATATGAACTAAAAAAAGGAAATCTATTTCATGAGATCAAGGCATACATTTTCTAAAAGCATTGAATTGCATGTTTTAGTCCTACAGAATTTGTCTGACTTTCAATTTCATTTCAATAGTTTTGAATTTTTTAAATTAAAATTTGACTTTTATTTTATTGTTAAAATTTCTTTTATTATTTTTTCTTTTTTGGGAGGAGTTAACATTTTGTAAAATAACCTTAATAAGCCTATTTAATAACAATTTCAGTTTTTGATATTTTGTTTTTCTGTTTTTTTAAATAAAAACCATATATATTTAGCAATTAATATTTGTTCTTTGTTTTTTGTTTTTTATTTTCACTCTTTGGAAGTATCAAAATATGTGTCATAAGAAACATATCGATATACAAGTTTTCTATTTTACAAGCATGTTCTTCTTTTTTCTTTAACAAATTTACCATTGATGTTACGTAAAAGTTCAATATATTTTTATCGTCTAAATTTTAACATTAACAATTCACTACTCGAGATGCTTTGGAAAGTTTTACTAAACTTCAAACACCGTAATAACAATTTTCTTTTTTCTTTAAGAAAAATCAAATGGGAAAAAGAAAAAACTCCCAAAATAAAACTTAAAAAAGGAATGAACATCATGGATTAAGTGGATTACATCATCGAGAGAATCCATTTGGAAATTCGTGCCACAAAAAATGAAGTCCACCAAGTTTTCTGACACATTCATAAATGAAACTCAGCCAATTCTTAGCTGATAGATTCCATTCCAGGCATTTAATCGGGCAAACATTATCCATTTCAAATCATAATAATAATAATTTTTCTTGCAATGACAAAAGATAAGTAAATAATAATAATAATTCTTCAAATAATAATTTTTCTGCATTTGACCCATTCACTGAAATTAATAAATCTCAAGTTAATATGTTATGATGAGTAAATTTGTGATAGAGTTATAAGATTGAGTTGTTCGATAAACACGAAAATTAAAGAAAAAATGGAATTATTCGATAAATGTGAAAAATTAGAGACAGAAATTTATCGATAAATATAAAAATTAGAAAAAGAGGAAAAAATAGAGTTACTAAATATTTAAACTTTAATAGTGTTTACTATTGAAACTAAATTATTTAGACCAACTTACGAAGTTGACGAACAAAAAGTCCGAGAGATGTTTGAGGCAAGAAGTCAATTTGTTTAGTCTAGAAATTGTTTAGTCATAGACATTACAATATAAGAAATTAATAAATCATAAAATTATGAGAAATTCTTATAAATAGAAAAATCCCAAAAATATTTACATTTTATAGTAAAAAGTTTCAAAAGTACTTTGTACTTTTGGACCTTTTTACCATAAAATTTAAATATTTTTTCATATTTAAAAAGATCCCTAAAATTATTGTTAATGAGTCATGAGATCTACAGTAACAAAGGTTGATGTAGGAAATTTAAATATGACATTTCTTGTTACAATGACTAAATATAATTTAATTAAATTACAATTTTAGTCTCTAAATTTTTATGTTTGTATAATAAGTCTTTGAAATTAGGGAAAAAAAAAGTCATATAGCCCTTAATTTTACATCTAATATCTTAACTTTAAAAGTATTTATTTAATAAATCATTGACACATGGGTTATTATTTTAAAATTAGTGATATATTATATATAAAAATTTTATTTTGTATTCAATAAAATTTTAAATATTTAGTTTTAGGTTTATTAGGACGACCATCAATTTTTTTTATAAATTTTGAATAAATCAATGACAAACAAAACTTTGAAATGTTTAATGCATATTTTCATTTAAATACGAAATAGTAAGTTTAAGAAACGTAAACACTATTTAAGGGTAGAATAATCTATGTATTGACACAAACTTCAAGGAACCACATAAATTTGTTGAAGAAAATACTAGGGTGTGTTTGCTTAAATTTTTCGGGTGTTCAATTTTGAAAATATATCATTTTAGAAAAACTTAAAGTGTTTAACAATCGTTCAAAATAGCTTTTGAAACACTTTCGGTGTGTATTGTGTATTTTTTAAAAAAAATTATCAAAAGAGTTTCAATGTGTATTTTTTGTGAACGAAACCCTTAAGGCCTCCCTTTGAGAACAATTTCGGCCTCGTTTGGTAACCATTTGGTTTTTCATTTTTTTTTAAAAAAATTAAGTCTATTTCATCAACATTTCTTACAATGATTTGCATCTTTCTTAAGTACAATGGTCGAATTCTTAGCCAAATTCCAAATTCCGAAAACAACCTTTTGACGGCTACTTTTTTTAATTCTCAAAATTTGCGTTGGTTTTTTAAACCATTGATGAAAAGTAGAGAATAAAAGAAGAAATTTGGAAGTGAAAGTAATGTCCATAGTCTTAATTTTTGAAAACAAAAACAAAAAACAAAATGATTACCAAACGATGCCTTCATTTTTAGTCTTTGGATTGTAAAAATTAAACATATATAAACATCACTTTCACTCATAAGATTGATATCAAATTCCAATCCGAGTTTCAAAAATTTTAAAAAAAAAAATACAATTTTTAAATATATATACACATATAATTTCAAATGTTTCTTAAAAAAAATAAAATCACTGGAAATAACTCGTGAGAAAAAAAAAGTACAATTTTTTCAAAGTAAAATACTTGGATGCATTCGGTACGTGCTACACTCTTTTTCTTATATATACTTTCTTCTTATATAGCTAAACGAGATGAATAGAGATAGATGCGACATGAGATGCATGTTATATACTCTTTTTCTTTAAAAAAAACTCAAATAATTATTATTTAGGACCTTAGTGAACCAAACCTATATATAAAAAGAAAAAGAAAGTTTAAGAAGAAAAATCAAACACCCTTTTCACCTTTAACATAGATTCTTCACTTTATATCTTCATACTCTCCTCCACACTTGTGGCTGAAAGGGAAACCAATCACACTCATCTCCCTCTCATTTTCTCCTTTCGCCGACACACACATTTCTTCCAACTTGCTTCCAATAATATTACATATATAAATCTCTCTAATTTCTCCATTGCATCTCAAACCAAAAAAAAAAAACCCAAAATCCCCTCTCCAAAAATTGTTCTTCTTCCTCTTGCCAATGGCTTCGAGCTCTTTGAAGCAGCAGCGACCGGAGACGACATGGACGGCAAAGCAAAACAAGCTCTTTGAGAAGGCATTGGCGTTGTACGACAAAGAGACGCCGGAGAGATGGCATAATATCGCCATGGCAGTCGGCGGGAAGTCAACTGACGAAGTTAAACGACACTATGAGGTACTCTTGGAAGATCTCCGGCGAATCGAGTCTGGTCGTGTTCCTATTCCCAATTATAGAGGCGGAGGCAATAGAGATGAAGAGCTGAGGTTAGTGAAGATGATGAAAGATATATAGGAAATAATTTGAACTAATCTTTTTTTATTCAAAATTTATACGTGATTTACTACGAAATATCTTTTTATGAATTCTCTTTAAATTATTTCAACATCGTGGGAGTCTCTTTCAATAATTTTCTACGTCGATCTATTATAATAAAATATTTTTTTAGTCCAACTTGTTAAAATAAGAGATTTGAACTTATCTTTTGTCAAAAATAAATTACTTAATTACTCTATAATAATGTTGGTTGGCATAATATTTAGTTTTAAAATCTATCTTAACCATAGTTTTTAGAAAAGGAATTAAGAATATTTCAAATTATTGTAGCTGATGATATGTTTATATATACATATATATGTATATTTTCTATTTTTGGAGATTTTTTTTTTATACCAGGTTTAGGTGATTATTATGTGCTTAGTTTTGTGATTAGTTTTAGAATTTTTATGTGGTTGGTGAATATTTGTGAGACTTTGAATATTTTGTTAGTTGAGTGTATAGTAATTTATTGGCTAGTTTGGTGGCTACAATCTAATTAGCTAGTTAATTTTGAGTAGGTAGTAACTATTTAAGTCTAAGATTTAATTAGATAATTAAAGTTTAGGTAAAATTTATTCAAGAATTCAAGTGTAAAATTAACATAATGTCTCTCTTTTTTCTATAACTTTTATCCAACAAAATTATACAATTTAACTTGAATAAGTCTAAAACTAATAATAAAAAAAAACAAAAAATTAAAAGAGCAACAATAATCCTACTTAAAAACCAACAAAAATTACAAAATATATAATCCAACAAAATGCTTAAACTTATGGGGAAAAAACCCACCAAAAACATTTAATTTATGATAGGAAAATGTTAGAGCCATCCAACCAAATTAACAATAAAAACAAATGTGTATACAACTTGATGGAATAAATCAATATGCCTAAAAATAATATCACCAACTTCTCAAGAAAGGTTCAAATCTACTTTCAATTCTAAAATTACAAAAGGAAAAAAAAAAAAAAACTTAACAAATAAAGAGTAATAACTATCTTGGATGTTTTTAAATCACAACTAAACCCAAAAGTTAGTGATCAATTAAGATAAATTTAGGGTAATTATTTTACATGACAAAACTATTGATAATATTTTTGATATAACAAAATGTAACTGTCTATTCATGATAGACAATGAAATTTTTCTATATTTAAAAATATTTTTTAATAATTTTCTATATTTGAAAATAATCCATAAATTTAATTATATCAATAAAATATTAGATAGAAAGCGGACAGATAGAAAATGACATTAATAATGATTTAAAACACAAGACCTTTTGTTCCGACACATGATTTCCAACTTTGATTGGTGTTTTAACTATCACTCTTTTAAGTTCTTTTTCTCCTCACTCCTTTAGTTATAGGGTTCATTTTAATGAAATTACATTTGACTTTACTTAGTCAAATATCATAATAGAAAAATGAATAATTTTTTTTTCAACCTTGAAATTTTCTTGAATAAACTAAAATTGGGGATGAATTATTTTGATTTGATGTGTTCTTCACTTTGCATTTTGCTTTTTTGGCTAGGCTGCTTAAGTATCTAAAGCTTCAATGAAGAAATTGCCTATGATTGCCACTACCATCTTTCAATCTCTCATCAAACACAAATGGCTAGCTCACTTGGCCTAGGTGGATACATAAATATTTTACTGTAAAATTTTATCTTTAAAATCAACTTTCTCTCAATAAAAAGTGTACAATCAACAATATGTTTGATTATAATTTTATTATTTTTTGCATAGTTGAGATGAAAAGATTCGAACTATAATTCTCTTGAATTCACTGACGTATATTAAGTTGAACTATGCTCACTTTGACTTTGGAAATAATTAAGTTTTCGATATGATGAACTTTTTAACGTACTTTCCCCAAATTTGTGAATAATTAATAAGTACTATATTTTACAATAATGTGTTTTTTTTTTTTTGCTTAATTTTAATTAAGAATTTAAAGGCATCATTGGAAAACATTAAAGAGAAATTAAAACAAACAAAGTCTAAGTAATAGAACTTGTAAGAATGTAAATTTAGATTCTTGTTAGAAAAAAAAAATCATAGTGGGGTAGATGGTTTATTATATATGAACCATATAAAAAATAAAAATCAACTATTGTTTCTTAAATCAATATGCCCATCTTCAAATCTCTTAAGAGGCAATGTAAAAATCTTTGGGGAGGATTGTCAAAACTAGTAAAGATATTTTTAAAATATAGCAAAAATTTAAAATCTATCAATGATAAATATTGATAGATACTGATAGACTTTTTTCAGTGCCTATTAATATCACTAATAGATGTTAATAGAAATATCTGCGTCTATCATTGATTGATTTTGAAATTTTATCATACTTTGTAAATATTTTGATTCAATTTTTTTTATATTTGAAATCAACCTAGATTTATAGTATAAAACCCAATTAATCACACACTAAACAACCTTGAAGTTTTTGTTTTTCTTTAAAAAAAGAGAAATAGAAAAAGGAAAATGACTCAAAAGTTATTGTTGGACCTTGAGATAGCTTAAGTTTGAGGGCATCTAGTACACTTCTATTCTTGGTGTGTGCTTTATTCCATCTCCTTTTGTTCTTATGTAAAGCTAAACAAAGATATATCTTTTCAGAAAAAAAAAAAAAAAGAAGAAAAGAAACAAACAAAAACAAAAAAAAAAAACAAAGGGTTTTGGCCATTAGCCGTGGGTCAAATGAATACTTATATGTAAATGAGCTTGGTTTTGGAAAATTTGAGTCTATAGTAGACAAAAATTAAAATATCTCAACTAGAACGTATCTTTAATAAACAGTTGTTTTCAAATATGGTAAAATGAATCTAACTTATTTACAAATATAATAAAATATCATTGTATATTGGTGGTAGACAGTGACTATTTTGTTATACTTAAAAGTATTTTTTGCAATTTTGTCATTTAAAATAATTTTCCTTGACAAAAGTAAGACTATTTGATTTTTAGTAGGGTTGGCAAGAAAATCCGTGGGTCCCTGCATGCAGGTCAGGGATCCCTCAATTTGACCGTGGGATGGGGAATTGGGGTATGAATTTGGGTCTCCGTCTGGGACGATATCTTCGCCCCGACCTCGACCCCGATTAAATAGTTTTATATTTTTTTAATTATATATTTATAATATATAATATAATTAGTATTGTAGCTCAACTCCTCTAAACTACCCATAGGCCATAACTTCAAGCAAAACTCTCAAGCCCAAACCTAAAAACCCTAATCTATCATTTCCTTTTTATTTATTATTTATTCTTTTTGTTATTTGGTAGCCCCAATCCCATCCAATCTCATCCTCTCTAAAGCTAAACTATGCAACGTAGACAGCCTCCATCCAACGTCCATCCGACTGTCCCTGTCCCACATCTGATCGTCCATCTGTCCATCAGAGCATGATCCATCCAACATTATGATTGTTCAAACCCTTTAGCCCGTTCGGCATCCAGTAGAGCACGCCATCCCTAACCAGCCCTTCACCTTCAGTTTCATCTCCTTCTAGGGACGATAATTTCAACATCGCCAAACAGAGTTTAGCCCGTCAGGCGTCAACCCGCCAGATATGAAGTTCCTTCTCAATCATCTTTCAGCGTCTAGCCTCTATCCATATTCCACTGTAAGTTACAAACAAACCCCATGAGGAATTAACAAGAGAATTCCCGCAGGGAATTAACGCAAAAAATGAGAAATGGATTCCAGCGGGGACCTCATTTCCCAGATGGAGAATCTCGGCCCCCATCCCTGGCTTCAAATGGTGGGGACGAGAGTGGGGTGAATTCCCCCAACGTAAATCTTTTTAAATCTTAATTCGAATAAATAAATGCATTAAATTTTCATTAAAAAAATGCAAAAAAATTGTTGGTTTTAAAAATACAAATGAGCATATCCTCAAAAACCAAAAAAAAAAAAAAAATCAGAATGTTTTGTTTTGTTTATAACAAGATACTAAATGCATAGGAAGTGTATTGAGATATATATCCTTAACATCTTCTTCATACCCGAACACCAAAAGCAAGTTGTATTACTCAACAAAAACAATATATAGAGGAGAGATGAAGAGAAGCATGAAAAGTTGACAATACAAAAAAAGGATAAGTTAGAAAAAACCAAATAGTAGATACATCATAAGTACTAAAAAAATGTAGACTTCATGCACCAATGAACAACTATGTATTGTTAGACAAAATTCCTTACGATCTATATTTAAAAAGATTTATCCCTATAATCATTTATGCTAAATTGTCAAACTTTGTATGTCTTAAGTAATATCTCTTCTTAGATGATATTATATTATTTTGATATATTGGGAACCATAACCCTAACAAATCTTTATATACTAATTCAATTATAGTTCCCATTAAACCCTATGTAACTTGGAATAAGCTTCAATCTTTTGAGTCCATACTCAATTAGGAATCTAGGGCCTTGATTAAACAAATAAGAGTCCAAACTAACAAAATAACCCAATTTTATAAAATATTAACTAACATACATAGCCGATATTTTAATTATACGTGTTAAAATAAACACTAACATATATATGATATCTTCGTGTGAACACATTAGCATATTTTCTATATTTCATAAAATAATGAGTTACATACAAAGGGTAAATATACACAAGAGAATACCTAAGAATAGAATAAAAATCATAACCAATAACCCACCAAATATACTAAGTAAAAAATACATGAACTTACACAAATAAAACAGAAGAAAGGGTCAAATAAAGAGTAGTTGTCCAAGTTGCAAAAATCTATACAATATTAACTTCTCCCCTCAAACTCAAGGTGGGAGATTAGAGACCTAATTGAGTTTGCAATGTAATTGGCTAAACTATATAGGAGAGAGTGCCTTAGTGAAGATGTCTGCTGGTTGCTCGGTCGTAGATATGACTTGAAGGCGTTGGGCGGAACTTTGAAGATGGTGGCAGATAAAATGGCAATCATTTTCGATATGTGTTGTCCGTTCATAAAAAACAACATTATGAGAAATTTGAATAGCACTACGATTGTCACAGTGAAGAATAGTGGTAGAGTCTTATGTCGGCCAGAGCTAACGAAGTCATAATACCTCTAAAGTAGCATCAGCAAGCACACAATAGTCAGACTCTATGCTGGATCGAGAAACAACAATATGTTTTTTTACTACGGCAAGAGATGAGAGAATCACCTAAGTAAAAATGGTGGGTCGTCTATTAGTAGTGTCACCTACCCAATCAGTATCAGAATATCCAGAGAGAATCAAGGAGGACTGAGAGGAGAACTAAAGACCATGGCCTAGTGTGCTTTTAATATAATGCAGAATATGAAACACAAAGTGAAATGAATAGTGCAAGATGGTGACATAAATCGATTGACAATCTGGACCACATAGGCAATGTTTGGACTCGTCATGATTAGGTAGATAAGGCTACCGATAAGTTGCCTATATATGGCTGGATTCTTAAGAGGAACACCATCAAAAGGAGTTAGACGAACATTTGAATCCAATGGTGTCGGTGTAGTGATAGAATTAGTGATGTCAGAACAGGCCAAAAGATCATATGCATATTTTTCTTGAGATAAGTAGTATCCATCAGGAAAGGATGAGACTTGAAGACCAACAAAATAACTAAGTGGTCCTAAATCTTTCATCTCAAAGTGTTCTCCCAAGTAGTGTTGCAAATCTGATATGGCCTCAGGATCATTACCAGTAATAATCATGTCATCCACATATAAAAGAAGGAGAATGATACCATTAGGAGTCTTATGAGTAATGAGAGCTGAGGCATAAGAGCTGGAGATAACTCAAGTTGAGTGACAGTAGAATTGAAGGTTGCAAACCAAACCCGAGGAGCTAGTTTTAACCTATATAATGCAGGACTAATAAGACAAACTTTATGAGGTAGAGAAGAGGTAGATCTGAGAGTGCAATGGCAAGAAAAGACTGACTGAGCTCTGAGATGGACAGTGTGTAAGACTCAGGATCAAGCAAAGGATCACAGGAAGGAAATAGATCAGTGGAGGGATCAATAAAGAATGGGTGGGGTCTAGTTAGGAAAGCATGAAAGGAAGAAAGACTAGAAAACATACGATGTTTCCAAAAAGTAACATGATAGGAGATACATGACCATTTAAACATAGGATTCCAACATCGGAGCCATTTATGTTCAGTTCCTTAGCCAAGAAAACAACATAAACGCATTAGAATTGGTGTCGTAAATCTCTTTTATTCTGGTAGTTTGTAAACATTGTATAAAAAAAAATTTATTAATAAAATAATTGTTATTTTATGAGCATATACTCAATCCAATAAACTAAGATCCTAGGTTATTCTATGTAATTTAAACAAAGATGTAGAGACATACATGTGGATCTTGTTTAAATAATAACCTAAATGGTTTATAGTAGATGGATAAGGTTGGGTACCTTATCCTGGTAACACTACGGATACAACCCCGCTTTTTAGATGTTACAAGTGTTGTAAAGTGCCACAAATGATATGATATTGATCATTCATGTGGAGATATGTGCGTGGTAGTATCCTATATAAAGAGTTTGTATAAGATCAGACCACGAAATGGTTAGTTAATTAAATAACGCTATTAATAATAGAGACTTACATTTCACCAAGATGACCATAGGTAACATGACCTGAATCCTGAGTGAGTTGTGAACTTCTCCTCATGAAGGCGTTCCTTTGATTTGTATGGGTGAGAGTGGTCAGATTTGCAACTCAATAAGTCTACCATTTTGGGGATTCGTCTGATTAGGGAGTTGGGAACACAGCTACACAAGACGAAATTCACTATTTCCCTAGTGTCGGGGTAAGTAGATAAATTACTCCCTTAAGGGTTGATTCTGGAACTTGAACAATATGGTCACACCCTCTCTTGGCCCGAGAGGGATTGGTCATAGTTGGACTAGTACTTATTGTTCATTAGAGAAATTAGTGGTACTTAAGGAGTTAGATGTAACTACAAGGGTAAACTGGTAATTTGGTCTAGCTATACTTATGAGCAATTTGTGAAGGGTCATGTTTATATCCAATGAACATAAAAATATATATGTAGTGCGAAGAGTGCAGCTGTCGATCTTTAGTAGAGTGACCGATAGTTAATGGAAGTTGGGTAATTTAATTAAAGAGTTTGATTAATTATCGAAGAACCACTGGAGTTTCAATCTGCGGGTCTATAAGGTCTACTATATAGCTCAACAGGAATTTAATTAAAAATCAATTTTTGGTTATTTGAATTGTTCAAATTAATTGAGAGAATTTATTACATATGATAGAATTAATTAAATTAATTATATGTGATATAATTAATAAAATGTATTTGATACATTATAATATAAAGTATTTTGAAAGAAATTTGAATGTGATTCAAATACTAATTATATGAATAAGATTCATGTAATTAAATTTAATATAAATATGATTTATATTAAATACCATGCATTGTTGAGAGATAATAAAACTATAGGTTATATCGTATTTGATATGTCATATAGTATATATATATATACTAATGTGGTTATATATATATAATTTTAATTAAATTAATTTTATATTTAATTTAATTAAAGGGAGGGAGTTACAACTCCATCCCCTTAATTTCTCTCAACCAAAAACGTGTAAATAGTGTTGAGAGTTTAGTCGTCTTCTTCCACCGTTTGAAGAACTGAAAAGCTCTCTCAGTTTCCCTCCCAAAAATTAACAGAGAAGAAAGGTTCTTCTCCTCTCTCTCAATATCTCCTTCCTCTTCCAAATCTAGGGTAGAGTCCTTGACTCCTACCAATTCTCAATCCTATAGAATGCAGAAGATTCGCTTATGGTTGTGTTCTGATCGAAGAAGAGATTGTGATCTAGATCAAGAGATACTTGAAGAAGTGTTATTCAAAGGTAATGCATATTTCTTCCCTTTTTCCCTCAAGTGCATGCTGTAAATTTTGGATATAATTTATAATCTCTCTGTCTTTTATTCTTTAATTTTTGAATTATGTGAAAAATAAAAATGGGATTGATCACACTGTAAAAAGTTATTGGTTTACCCCTATAGTTACATCTAGCTCCTTAAGTACCATTGATCTATCTAATGAAAAATTAGTCATAGTTCAACTATAATTGAACCCCTCTCGGGCAAGTAAAGGGTGAGGCCTCTCATCATTCTAGACCCGGAATCAGCCCTTTAAGTAGTAATTTATCTACTTACCCTAACAATGGGAAGAAGTAATTCTTTTTTGTGTAGTTGTGTTTCCTACTCCCTAATTAGATGAATCCCCAAAATTGCAGACATATTGAGTTAGTGAGTTTGGCCACTCTCACCCATGCAGATTAAAGAACCACCCTCATAGGTAAGAGTTCACAACTCACTCAGGATTTAGGTCAAATCACCTATGGTCATCCTGGTGAAATGTAAGTTTCTTCTAATTATGACGTTAAAAGAGAGATTAATCATTTTGCAGTCCGGTCTTATACAAACTCTTTGAAGGATACCCCAACTCACATATCTCCACATGAGTGATAAAAATTAGATCATTTGTAACACTTTACAACAATTGTAACAATTACAAAGTGAATTGCATCTATAGTATCACTAGCATAAGGTACCCAGTCTTATCCATCTACTTCAGACCATTCAGGTTATTAATTAAACATGATCTACATGTATGTCACCACATACATGTTTAAGCTATATCGAATAACCTTGGATCTTACTTCATAGGTTAATGCGACTAAATGTCAAATAAAACGACACTTATTTTATTAAATAAGTAATCTATTTGTACAAGTAAAATTTACAAACTACAGAATCACAAGATTTAGGGCATCAACCTCAATAATCTTTCATTTTTCCTAAATGTAGTGGGGTTTAGAAATACAAAAGCTAAGTACAATATACAAAACAATAAACTAGGACATATACTATGCACCAAGTAAAAATTTCACTTGCCTTAAACTAAATGATACATACCTTGTAGACCTAAACATTTCAATTGACCCTCAAACACTTTAGCCATGAGAACCTTTGTAAATGAACCAGTAATATTATGCTCCAAAGCAATCTTCATGATGATCACATCCTCTTGATGCCCAATATTCTGGATAAGATGATATTTGCATTGTATATGCTTCCCACATTTGTGGCTTCTAGGCTCCCTGGAATTTTCCACAACACAACTATTATCCCAATATAGTGTGAAGGGTTTTGATATGTCTGGAATAACTTCTAGATGAGTCAAAAAATTCTTAAGCAATACAACCTCCTTGGTAACTTCACAAGCTGTTACATAGTTTGCCTCCATGGTAAAGTCAACCATGCAACATTGCTTTATGCTTCTTAAACTACAGTTCCTCCATTAAGAGTGAACACTGATCTTGAGCTGGATTTCCTAGAATCCTTATCGGTCTAAAAATCAAAGTAAGTGTATCCCGTAAGGATCAAATCTGTAGACTTATGCACAAGCATATAATCTCTCATTATCTGAAGATACTTGAGGATGGTTTTAACAACTATCCAGTGATTTAACCTTAGATTAGACTAATATCTATTGATTATTCCTACTACATAGAAAATGTCAGGTCTAATACATAACATTGAATATATTAGGCTACCAACAATCGATGCATAAGAAATCCGTCTTATTTCCTCAACCTCTTAATGTATCCTAGGATACTGTTCCTTAGACAAGACAATTTCATATCTGAAAGGTAATAAATCTCTCTTAGAATTATGCATCGAATATTTGACAAGCATCTTGTCAATGTACGATACCTGAGACAAAGCTAGCGTTTTGTTCTTACCCTAAAGATATGGATCCCTAGAACAAACTGCACCTCTCCCAAATATTTTATTCGAAATTGGGCTATTAATTATTGTTTAATATCAGTCAATAGACCTACATCATTTTCAATGAGTAGGATATTGTCCACGAACAACACTAAGAAAGCTACGAAGCATACTGTAATCTTCTTATTCCTCATTAGTAGAAATTGATGAATCTGCAACATCATTAATCACAACATTGATCGATTCCATGACACAATGGATTCATTTATTGTAACACAGTATACTCAACTATTTATGGAATATCCAAGGAATATGCCTTCATCTGACTTTGAATTCAATTTTAGTATGGTTTCCCTATCAACTAGGATGTAACAAGTACTGCCGAAGATATGGAAGTATATAACATTTGGTTTTCTCCCTCTCCATATTTCATAAATTTTGCTTGAGGCACCTGAACATAAACAACTCTGTTGTAAATATGACATGTTGTTTTCAGAGCTTCTGCCTAAAAGTGAAATGGTAGATGTTTAACATGTAACATCGTGCAAGCTTTCTCCTAAATTGTCCGATTTATCCATTCCACAACTTCGTTTTGCTGAGGAGTGGTTAGAAAATGTCAAATGCAACAAAGTAAGAATTCTAGAACTCTCTACCATGATCGTTGATGATTCGTTTCACATTCAGCTTTTTCTCACGTTGTAATCAGAGACAAAAAGCTTGAAAAGTGGTAAATGCATCTGACCTTTTCTATGTATCTAGAGAAGTCATTAATGTTGGGCTAGGTGACAAATAACTTGTCGATCTCGTAGTTTGTAAGTTTTGTACCCGAACTATTTATTTAATGAAATGAGAAGTTATTTTATTTGATTTTGAGTTTTCATTAATCTAGTCCAATAAAATAAGATCCAAGGTTGTTTTATGTAACTTGACATACAAGTGGTTTGTGTTTATATAATAACCTAAATGGTCTGTCGTATATGGATAAGATTGGGTACATTATCTTGGTCACACTACGGATATGACCCACTTTGTAATTGTTACAATGGTTGTAAAGTGTTACAAACGATTTGATCTTAATTGTTCATGTGAAGAAATGTGAGTGTAGGTATCTTATACAAAGAGTTTGAACAAGACTGGACTGCAAAATGATAGCTCTCTTTATTACTTTGTTACATGAAGAGATTAACATTCCAATAGGATGACCATAGGTGACTCAACCTTAATCTTGAGTGAGTTTTGAACTCCTATCTATGAGAGCAATCCTTTGATCTATATGGGTGAGAGTGGCCAAATTTTTTGACTCAATAAGCCTGTCATTTTGGGGATATATTCGAATAGGGAGCTAGAAACGTAGCTACACAAAATGAAATTCACTCCTTTTTGTCTTGAGTGTAAGTAGATAAATAATTCCCTTAATAGCTAATTCTGGGTCTTGAATATGGGGCCTCACTCTCTCACTAGCTCGAAAGGGATTAGTTTATAGTTGAAATTTAAACTATTTTTTCATTAGAAGGAATAGTGGTACTTAAAAAGCTAGATGTAACTATAGGGGTAAAACGATAATTTAATTGATCAATCTCGTATCATTGAAGCTTCTAATTTATGGGTCCAAATGGCCCCCCACTAGCTCATTGGGAATATAATAAGGAATAAATGATTTTGAAATAATTTGAATTGTCCAAATTATTTAAGAGAAATAGAGGTATTAGTTACTAATATAATGATACATTATAATATGTAGTTAATTATAAATATGATTTATAATTTGAACAATGTAATATGTGAGAGATAAAGTATTAGTAATAATAATGTGATTAGTATAATGATACATTATAATATATAGTTAATTATAAATATGATTTATAATTAAAACTATGTAATATGTGAGAGATAAAGTATTAGTTATAATAATGTGAATAATATAATGATACATTATAGTATATAGTTAGTTATAAATATTATTTATAATTAAAACTAAGTAATATGTGAGCGTAAAATATTTGAATAAGATTCAAATATTAATTTTATGAATGAGATTCATACAAATACTGTAATTTATAAGAGAGTTGCATTCTAATATGGTTAAGATGCATAACATATGATTTACTAATTAATGGTTAATTAGTTAATTGTTTATTAATTATATTATGATATTCATATAATTATTTATAACTCCCCATTACAGGGGAGTTATTAACTCCCCTGCATCGTTTTTCTTATCTATATTGTCTTGGAAACAAAAAAGGAGTGTAAGAATACGTTGAAAACATAGTAAAGAAATAACTTTCTCTAAAAAAGAATACTGTCTCAAATTCTCTGCAAATTCTCTTTCCATCTCCTAAAACATGAAATAGATCCCACAATTTCATTTCTTGCCTAAGAATAGTCAGAACCCCAAATGATGGTGTCTACAGGTTTTTGTTTCGATGTTGGTGAGTTCAAGAAGAAGTTCATGTGTTCGTGTAGAGAAGAGTTTGTGATTAGTAGAGAGGAAATTCGTGAAGAAAAAAAATCTACAAGGGTGAGTTCTTCTTTTCTTTTCTCTCTAGTAAAATCATGCTTTAGAAAATAAATATTTATCTTGGAGTTTTCAAAATTGACTGTCAATGGTACGACGTTTACACACTTCCGCGTGAAATTCAATTCCTTTAGTCAACAACAACTAAAACATACCATTTACCTACCAGAGTTTATGATTGCATAGAACCCATAAGGTTTAGGTGGTAAAGTTCCAGGATACATGTTGAACAATAGTGAGATATCTGTTTATATGGAGTATGAGTTTGTTTATATGATTAACAATCACCACAATAATGTCAGTTGAAGAAGGTAAAGATGGAAGTCGAGATATAGCATTTTTTGCTAGTGCCTTTTGAATAGCCTTCATACTTTCATGGTCTAGGCATTTATGCCATAGGATTGCTTCATCTTGTTGTGAGAGATGAAAAACCTGGTAAGCATTGTCAGGATTCCACATATAAAAATTATAAGATGAACACATACTTGTCATAACAAGAACTTTATATTGTATGTTACAACACATTGGTCTTTTGTAAAACTCACATTCAGACCTTGATCACATAGCTGACTGATGCTAATAAGATTGACAGTGATCCTTTCAACCAACATTACATCATTCAAGGATGGAAGACCTAGGTAACTACGTTTGCCTTTCCCAATGATCTTGCCCGAAAGCTCCATCTCCAAATGTGACCTTTCTCGAGCTGGCAGATTCGAGGTTAGAAAAAAGTTCTTTTCACCAGTCATATGTCAAGAACTCTCACTATCAAAGTACCAATCTCATTTGGCAGAAGATCTTAAGGAAGTCAATACAACATTGCATTCATTCTAAGCATTCTTCACTCTACAAACCTATTTTAATTTTGACTCTCTTTGATATCTATTTTGAGAGAAGTGGGGAGCCTTACTTGAGTTTGTAGATCTGTGAAGAGTTTTCAATAACTGATAGCAAAATGGATGTTTATGGCTGATGACGGGAGATTGGAAGTCAACTTTACTCGACAACCAAATTCCCTTGGACACGGTATGTGATGCATGTTCCTAAGATATGTGTTGATAATCATGCGTCGATGGTCATGCGTTGGAATGAAAATTGCGTTAATGAATGTATGCGATGACCATGTATCCTGCCACAAGTTTTCTTGCATTCATGTCAAGTATAACATGGACGAAAGTTTTTCGGGTAATCCGAGGTCAAACATAGGGAATTGTAGCTATATGTATGCGGTAATGTGCATGCGGCGGTTGAATAAAAGAATGAAGGGGATATTACTAAGTTAATCCTACTCCTACTCCTATCTAACAGACAACGCAATGAGAATATGCATAAAAGGTAGAGATACGACAAACCTTGACATGAAATAAATGTATGGGAAAAGCGATAAAATGCAAAGATGTTTTCATTGCTACCTTTAAGAGTGACTGCGAGGGCAACCCTAGTCAACGCAAGCCAATGCGCTCATGCTACACTCATGCACGACAAGTCATTTTCCAATGGAAATGCGAAGCTCCTAAGTTTAGGATGCATGTGTTGAATGCAAAGTGTCCATAGAGCTTATTCCTAAGTCTCTACTTTTTTCCTATGCAATGATGCAAAATGCACACAACGCTGCGGTGACCGCACTCAATCGTATTCTATCTCTAGGATGTATGAGATGGGTTAATGGCAAACAATGCTTATTCCTAAGCTTCTATCTCTTGTATTATGTGTTCTAATCTGACTCTTCCGAGCCTAGATTCTAACCTGACCTTCCCAAGCCTAGATCATGTCCTTAGAGTACCCTCGTGAGTATCCTTAATGAATGAATGAATACAAAACAATTGCATGAACTTGGTTAACACAAGATTGTTACTATCCCTAGTGAACAACGCAAACCTTGCTTAATGCGTCCAACCACTTACCCTCCCGGGCAGTTGGTTGTTGCTGACTTCACTCATAGACAATCAATGTGTTAGCCTATAGACAGACGTTGTAGTAGCTTCACAATTTAGCAAATAAGGTTTTCTCACACACTCACGGAATGCACACCTCTTGGTGGTTTGCTACATGCTTCATATCCCTAATCCACATGACTAAGTATGCAATACCCACACAACCCTACTAAGTGTTGCAATGAATGTAATGATGCTAAGCAAGAAGATGAAGATGGAGTCGAAGGAACCAAGAAATGCATTAAAAACAAATTGTATCAATTCCTTGATTCCAAATGTCATAGAATACAATATAGAAAAAGAAAGGAAAAAGAAATGACCGACTGGAAGCAAAGCTTTGCTTCCAGCGGATGTGCGTCAAGGCTGCCGATGGTGCCATGGATGGGCGGAGGAGCTAACTCTCTCGAGATCTAACTCTGGTCGAAGGCTCCAATCATCACTCGGAATGGATGAAAAGGTGAAAAACTATCAACGTCTTCTCAAGCATTTTGTCTGGATCGCAAGGATCCGCCATAGGCGAACCTCAAGCGAAAACCTTGGATAAAATGAATTTCAGCTCATCGGCTTCTATTTATAGAGCTTGGATTGCTGAAAGAATTAATTGGACTGCTCTGAGTCTGACGTTCAGCGCGTTCTTCCTTTCTAAACCTCTGCCACTAACGGCGTAGTAGGTGAAATGTCAATATCATCTTTAGATTTTTTTGAGGTAGATGCGTTGATGCGTTCATTCCTCCTACTTTGTGTTGATCCCATTAGTTTTCGTTGTCACGTAGCCACAATCATTTAATGACTGCATTCGCTTAATACCGCAACTCTACACGATGACCGCAATCGCTTGATGAGCGCAACTCCCATCCGATGGATGCATACGGCTGATTACCGCAACATCCATGCATTGATCGATGCGTTTGCCTTTGCGATGGAGTGTTTCTTCACATGCGGTAGTCTATGCGGTGGTCCGGTTTTTGCATTTGCGTTCATTTCCTGTATTAGCTACAAAGATAGAACATGAACGCATAATTAACGCAAAATAATGGGTTAGCTGAGATTCGACATACTGATTGATGCAAACTCATATTCGCGTGAATTCCTATCATGATCGACGCATATTCTGCCTAACAACCTTCATAATTCTAAGTATAAGGCCTAAGATGACATGCATTTCTGCATGTCATCAATGGCCCACTCTTCCACAATAGTGACAAATCCATCTTGGTCTGTAATTTCTGTTGGCTTCCCATTTTGAATTGTTAGAGAATGTTCTTGTAAAGCCAGAAGACTCTTGATTCTAAGCTCTAACAAACTCAATCTGTTGCTTCGTTTAAGATAAAACTGTCTATTATGCTGACTTCCACTTTTTGAAAAACCTAGTTCAGAATTATCACTGACTATCTTTCTTTTTGTCAATATTTTATCGAGAGACATAGTATCAGTGTTCAGTATTCTAACATTGTTACAAACTGAATCCTTTTTAGCTCTAATTTGAATAAGTTCACTTTAAATATGCAATAATATACATAAGTATGTGATTGTTAGCGATCAAAGTCTCAGTTCTTTCTTTTTTCACATCAAAGACTTTCAGATCATCTTTCCATTTGTTAAAGAGAGCTTGATAAGAAGAATCAGCAGACACATGTTTGGCAACATCATTAACATTTTCTACATACACATCACACTCACAAATCTCACATGATGAGGTGTTAGATCATATGTTACTAACAAGTACCTTAAAATCTTCCTCTGAGTCACTGTTGTCTTCAGATTCATGATCAAACAGAGTTAAGATATAGCTTTTTACTTTACTCTTTAAAGAAATTAAGACATTCTTCTTGAAAGTGCCCATTGCCTTAACACTTTCTACATTTGAAAGAATTTTCTTTTTGAACATTAGAAAAGCCAAACTTATTAGCTTCCTTCTTACTACTTTGAATTCTGAATTGTTTGGGGGGGGGGGGGGGGGGGAAGAGCCACCGGGCTTATTATTTTTATAATTAAATTTTCATACCTCTTTTCAAATCGTTTGAGAACATGATCGAATTGCTTCGAAAGCAATGAAATAGTTTTAGCAAGGGATTCCTCAGACTCTCTGTCAGGATCATCATGCACTTCTATAACTGAGAATTATGATGCCATTATCTTATTCTTCTTCTCATGTTTACCATCCAAAGACATCTCAAATGTGAGCAACGAGCCAAATAATTCATTAACTTTCAACGATGTTATGTTTTCAGCTTCCTCGATAGTAGTAACTTTTATGTTGAATTTTTTAGGTAAAGACATAAGCAGCTTACGAATAATTCTTTCTTCAGAAATTCTCTCTCAGATGATACGATCATTTGCATTATCTAATAACTGAACATCGAATTCTGATTCATCATCATACATTTTAAGATTCTGGAACTTTAAAGTCAACAACTACAGCCTTGACATTTTCACTTTTGAAGTTCATTCATAAGCAACAGATAAGACATCCCACGCCTCCTTGGTAGAGACATACATATTAATCAGTCTGAATATGTTGTGGTCAACACCATTAAATATGGAATTCAGTGCCTGAGAATTTCGTTATAGTGTGTCATCTTCACCTTCAGACCACTATAATTCAAGTTTTAAGATTTTCTTTACATCATCAGTTTTAGTAGTTTGATGAGTCCAACAGTAATTATAGTCTTCCATGTTTTACTATCAATCGACTTCAGGGGAAATCATTCGAGCTTTCCAATATGAATAGTTTGTTTCATTTAGAATAGGGGGACGAGTGGCAAAGCCACATTCTTTGATCCAATTCATGATCGAAGAACATGAGATAAAGCTGACTTGCTCTAATACCAATTGAAAAAATAGTAAGATGTCTCATCACTCAAAATACGGATGTTAAACAAAAACAGTCGGTCAATCACTGTAACAAAAAAATACTGACAACAAGGATACAAGTAAAGACACACGGGAGTTGGTAACCCAATTCAGTGATAAACCACCTACGTCTAAGAGGTAGTGTGCCCAGGAAAGATAATTTACTATTATTAAATAGTTAAACAATTACAACGTAGTACTTATCTGTAATTCAATGACTACTACAATGACTCATGTAGAGCCCACTCACAAGTCATCTAGTTCCCCTTAGATGTGAGTTCCCTCCTAGTTATTCTTAAACTCCCCCTAGGTGTTATTATATTAGTGTTGAACACTTCAGCTTTTGACAGTATGTGAGGCTCCTCTCTGGTTGATTATATTCCTTATAATTAAGTGAACTCCATTCAATGACGAATCTTAGGTCCTCCATATGATAGAGAAATCCTTCTTGAGATTGAAATCTTAGGTTCCCCCTGAGACCAAGAATCTCTTTTCTTCAGCGATGCCTTAAGCTCCCCCTAAGACAAAATTTATCTTCATGTTTTTGAATTGTTCAACTAATGAATTTGCACAGTGAAATATATTAAGCAAAGATCAAAACACCATGTTGCACAATTCGGCCACCAAAAGCAATGATACTCTCTTACTATGAACAAATGTGGCAACCATAAATGAAAGTCATTATTCTCTATTTAAAAACCATGGCCAATTAAGGAAAGAATTTTTGGAAAATATTTTTCCTCCAGTCAAAATAAGTTGCGCCATGGGTAATGAAAATATTAAGCAATATACATCTGCTGAGATTTTCCAGAGTAGGAAAGAAAAATATTCCGCATATAATTTCCAAAGTAGGAAATAAGAAATATTTTAAAGAAAATAGTATTGATTGTGATCGATGTTTAAGCTACGTTTGTGACAATAACAAAAACCTCCACAAGTTGCCTTAAAAAAATATAAAGCCAATCAACAAATCTCTAACATTCCTCAACCTCACGTTTCTATTAAAAAAATGTAAAACGAACAATATAAAGACATATATAAATTTTTTAAATAGAAAATGGAAAGTCATATTAATTTCAAGAACAAATTTGAATAGTTGACTATTTATTTTATAGGACAGATAAGATAAAATAACCACTTTTAAAGATTCATATAGAAAAATAGCCCCAAGGTGACAAAATAGTAAAAATAAAAACCCAAATTTTATAAATAGAATACCAATTCGCAAAATAATAAAGGAAAATTATTTCAAAAGGTAAAACTATCGAAAATATTTAGAAGATAGAGTAAAATTTTAGAACTATCAATAATAGACATTAATAGACACTGATACAGTTCTATCAACCCAATAGATTCCAAAATTGAACTAATCTAAAAATACAAAAGGAAAATAATTCAAAAAATATTTATTCAGTATTATACAAATTTGATTTATACATTTTTTCCGAATCTACCAAATCCAATACAGCTGCAAAAAGGATGTACACTATACCTAAATATTATAGCAGCTCAAAATCGCAATCTCCGCAAAAAATAAAAAAATAAAAAATTTAATTAATGATATATAATTTAAATAACAATGACGTATTTTTAGATTATCTTTTAAAAAGTACTACATAATGAAAACTAGAAATCATATCAACAAAAATAAGATAAACCATAAATATGTGTGAAAGATAAGAAAAATAAAAATAAAAATTGGAATCTGAGAAAAACAAAAGATAAACTGAAAAAGATATTTTAAATTTTAAAATTCAAATCTAATTAGGAAGAAAAATTGGGAACAATATAAGAAATAAATCTGCAAACAAAAGATACAATTGCATTGGATCTATTACTTCATTTTCTATGTTTGATTTCTTCTCCACTATTGCAGTTTGTGGATGCAACCATTGTCGATTACGTAAGGAAAAAATAAGTAAGTATAGTCCATCTTGTAGAATAATAAATTTTATTCCTGTTTCACAATTTTATATATCGAAAAAATATTTCTCTTTGCTAGATCAAATATTGCAACAATAATCTTTTTCACTAGAAATGTTAGGTAGTTTTGAGTAACAAAATCCTTATTCTCTCGAATACAATCGTTATAACATGACTCGTTGTCATAAGAGTCAGAACATGGCTGAACACAATGCACGTTCAACGCGTCTCCTTTCGCTGCTATGTTACAAAATATTACATTGTTTTAGTAAAAATGACATTATATGGAATTAGAAGAGTTATGAGTTAAGAGCCTAGACAAAAACTGATAATTTGGCGAGCTATGAGTTGCCATATCTCTTAGATATATATATATTTTGTATAAAAATGTCTCTTAGACGATTTGAATGTTTATGCTTCTATGAGATTGTTAATTAAGATGGTTATGTTTGATAAAATATGAAGTGATGTATTTAAAGCACTTTTTTCTAGGAACTCTAAAACGACACGATTTAAAACAAGCATTAAAAAAAAAATAAAGCGATTCTGTCAATTTAGCTTCGAGAAACTTATACTTCTATATTAAGCAATGTTAAAAAATAGTAAAGGAATAACAATATAGAAACTAATTTTAAATAAAAATTATAAACAACTATATTGTGGACAAGATATAATTAGAAAAACTTAAAACAACACTACAATAACGAATACCTTTTTTTTTTTTTTTTACAACTAAAAAACAAGAATTTTGGTTATTCCCGATGATAATTCTCCTAACGACCAAAAAAGAGCCGACAGTTTTTAACCTATCCCGATGGTGGAAATAAGGGGTCAAGACAAACATTTGTTCTGACGGTAGAAAAAACATCATTGGGATTTTAAATACTACAGACAATCTCCCAAGAAAACGTCGGGCTTATTGCATTTTTGCCCGATGGTTCTATTTAACCGTTCGACTTTTTAATTTATCCTGACGATGACCAAAAACCATTGGGAGTTCTTATTTAAGTCTGACGGTGGTCAATAAACCGTTGGCCAAGGTGTGCAGTAGACAAAACCCATCTATTGGAATTTTTTATGTTAGGCCGACGATGAGCGTCAAATCGTCGGGAGTTTGTAATTAAGCCCAACGATTTTGTGTCACTGTCGGGTATTCTAAGTTGTAATATAAATATAAAATTTTTTTTATGGGAATTTGGAGAACTTTAGTCGATGGTTCGACGAAAACCGTTGGGATAAGTTCATACTTGTCGACAGTGACGTTTAATTGTCGGGCTTTCTAAGAGTCTTTTGGAATTTGGTGAACTTTGGCTGACGGTTGTGTTAGAACATGGTTGAGATTGCGAAGTTCTGCCGACGGTTAGTGGTTGACCGTCGACAGTTATAAACTATATTCCCACTTTGTTCAGTCAACCGCGGGTGCTCTAAGAGTCTTTTTGGAATTTGGTGAACTTTGACCGACGATTGTGTTGGAACACCGTCAGGATTGCAAGTCTTTTTGGAATGTGGTGAACTTCGACTGACGGATCCATTGACGGTGAGTGGGTGACCGTCGACAATTATAAACTATATCCCAACAGTGTTCAGTCAACCGTTGGGCATTCTAAGAAATATGCGAACACGTGTTGGGCGCAAGAGTGGGCCTTAGTAGGACACTGAAGGATAAAAAAGTGAAAAAAAAAAAAAATCTAGGGGAGCATTGTCCAGTGCATCTTCATCAAGAATTATAGAGGAGCAACAACAAGATATAGAATCCTTAAAGGGTAGATTGGCTAGATTGGATGATCAGGATGCTAAAAGACATTATGAAAGTTATACTCTTACAGCTCATGAAAGATAGATCGAACTAGGTATGAGCTCTTCGACTTTCATAGTAAACTTAATTATAAGATTGTGTATGTTGTTATCCTACAGTTATGGTAAGTTAGTTTCAGTTGATTGTGAAAGTTAGTTTGTTTAAGTTAGTTAGTTTGATCGTGTAAGTTAGTTTGTTTCAGTTGATTGTATAAGTTAGTTTGTTTCAGTTGATTTCATATCTATATTTAAGTACAAATATGTCTAAGTTTAAGTTATGATTGAGTTGGTTTGTTGGTTTGTTGGGTTTATGATTGAGGTAAGTTGGTTTCTTAGTTTGTTTATGATTTAGGTAAGTTGGTTTGTTTATGATTGAGTTCAATTCATTAATGTTCTTAGTTTGTTTCTTGGTTTTTCTAGTTTGTTTATGACTGAGGTAAGTTGGTTTGTTTAGTTGAGACTGGGATATAGTATATTGAGCATTAAACTTATTTAAATTTGTATTTTGTAGGTAGCTGGAGATTTTTGTCGAAGATACATCTCTCGTCAAATGTATTTAGGTTGTAGATTTTTGTGAATGTTATTTTGAATTTAGGAATTGTGCATCTCCCAATATGTACTTTGTTATCATATAATGTTTTTTTGGATTAAGAAAATGTAGATGTTATAGAAACTCTTGGATTAAGGTTGTAGATTTAAATGTGTTTTCTATATATTATTAAACTATTATGGACATTTACTTCATTTTGCAAATCTTATTTTAGTTTGATTGATATTTGTAAGATTCAAACAGGTTTGACATTTGGAAAAAAACATATCTAAAAAAATAAAATAAATAGACAGATTTAAATAGGTATTTAAATTTGTTTATTTATTTAAAGAAATCCCGACGGTCTCCCAGTGGTAGAGGGGTCGGGCAAAGAACTCTCGACGGTGGCTAGAGACCGTCGAGTTAAAGGACATAACTCGACGGTCTCTAATTATTGAGCGATAGATATACCCCAATGGTACACGTCACCGTCGTTGAATGTAAAATGTACAACAACACCCTCACCATTTAGAATAATTACCTCATCCCAATGATTCAAAGACCGTCGGGCTAATAATCCAATCCCGATGGTATACCTTCGGGGGTTGTGCCTTTTTCCAGATGGCTTTATTCAGTGTTGGGGGAAAAGCCCCATCCTTATTCGTCGAGATAATTCTCATCCCCTAGGTAGGGCTTCCAAACCGTCGAGAAAGGTTTTCTCGATGAAGCTTCCCCGACGGTTTTACCGACAACGTTTCAACCGTCGGGAAAGGTTGTCCCCACAGTCTTTTTAGCTTCTACCGATTGCCCCTAACGTGCCCGAGTTGTGTGGACAATTGTCTAGACATCCTTTATAAGGACTCCATGATCTCACGAGCAGTGATCATGGGCTCATGCTTCTTGGTCGGGACTTTAGAAAGGCTAACCAAGATATACATTCGAGCCTTTTCATCTGGCCTTATCTAGTGCTCGTATGCCTCTCAAACATTTCGAATGGCATTTTGAGCAGGAATAGGAGGATAATTCTCCATAAGGAAAAAACACAGGTCATTAATGATTAATATTGTGTTGATTTTGTTCTTCCATGTTGTATAATTTTGGGCGGTAAGTTTGTTGGCAGCGAGTAAGATAAGTGTCGCGGAAGTCATGATTAATAAATTGCTGAAACCATACAAATTAAATATATTAGTATATTGTGCATCATTTGGAAAAACTAATCATATTTAACAAAATAATCTAAATCGCCCTAAATGACATCTAGTTTGCAATGATGTTTCAGTGAGTCAAGACAAAAACCACCATAGGGTGATCAAATCCCCTTCAATGAAATGAGATCATTTTAACCAATATACAGAACAACTCTTTGTTACTGTAACTATTAGTCACCATTGTTCATTCTGGAAATTATTAAACTCCCTTAACATTTCTTGTAAGTGTAACCCCTCTTTTTATATTCCAGAGTTCCACCTTAGAGAGCCAACCATAGGGAAAAACTGATTGGTGCAAAAACTAAAGCAATTCTATCCTTTTTTGGAGTTTAAGGTAAAGAATCATGCAAATGTCATCCGTAGGAGGACACAAGCAAAGGTGCCTCGAGGCCAAATATGAAACTTGACTACAAACTAATGAGAGAGACTGTGGGATATGTTGATACATGTCCTGCTCCCACTTACGATAAACACTCTCTCCATTCACGTTGTTATTGACCTATACAAACACCATCCCAGGTACATAAGCAAAGGTGTCTCGAGGCCAAGTATAAATCTTCGACTACTAATTTTTAACTAAGTGTTTGTTTAATTTGCCCAAAAGTAACATTTACTTTTAATGGTTAAACAATATTGATTAATGTTTATTAAACACTTTAAGAAACTTCAATCAACCATTGCATGTTTGTAACAAATCTATCTAATTCACCTTTCCAAGTAAAATATCAGGTAGAAGTATTATGTTTTCGTCAACTTAAATACCCCAACCTAGACAGAACTAAACTTAGACAAAAGATCCCTTATAGATACATTTGTTACAAATTTAATCTTTTAATTAAGAATCAACTTAATCCTATTAAACTTCTTAAAAGATTAAACTTAATTTCTAATCCTATTATAAAAGTGATCTTAAGTCTATGTGAATGAAATTTTAAAACTATTTTAAAAAATAATTTTAACCCAAGATTTGCATGTAATTCTGAATTATTGATTTTAATTTCTAATTTCATTTAAATTTAACTTTGATAAAATATATGAAATAAATTAAAACCATAATATTGCATTCATTGATACACTAAGTAAATTTATAACAATTACAAATTACCTAAGGTAGTGTCATACTTCATGCAATTCCATTTCATTACTAACTATCTATAACATTTATATACTAAGGCAATGAAATAATTAATAACATACATACATACATACATACATACATACATTCAACTATATATTATAACGCGTATAATATCAATGATGCATGACTATGTTATTAAACATATATTATAACACTTATATTATATGATGCATGAGCATGCTATAAAAAATAAATCATGCAACTATATATATTATAATATTTATAATATAAATGATGCATGAAATTAAATGCATAACCTATGGTGAGATTTTATACTATATGACATACATTATGACATATATATATATATATAATAAAAATAAATCATACAACAAATGCATAATTTAAAACAATTATTGGACCAGAATTGAACTCCTTAACAGTTAATCAAACTAATATAACACTTTTATTAATTTAATTAATAAAGAATAACTATCTATTACAAAATTATTGGTCAACTAGTTTAAAACAAGCTAACTGGGCCTTGAATCGCATGAACTAGACCGCCCAGTGCCCGAACCGGCCAAGATTCGCTCGAACCAACTGAATTGGACAAGAACCAGCCGAGCTACAAATAGAATGGGCGCGAATCAGATTGTTCTCTCCATCTCTCAGCATTGCAATGTTGTGACCTAGTGTTGCAATGCTACAGATAGAACGTTTTGTTCGTACTAGCGTTGCAACGCAAGGACACAACGTTGCAATGCTACTGTACAAAATATATTGTACAGTTGCGATCTTCTTCAAATCTCCTCCAATTTTGGCCTCACCTTCTCCAGAATTTGACCGAAATTGCCACGAACGACTCAATACAGACCAAATACAGACTCTATAACAAAAAAAAAAAAAAAAAAAAAAAATCCAAAACATGGGCCCTTACAAATAAAATTTGCAAAAATAGAGGTTGTAAAGACTAGACCAAATACCAAAAACATCCATAATTGCAAAAAATATTCCAAAGATTCATAATATACAAAATACAAGAAATCCCACCATGAAAAAGTAAAACTCTTTTTGAAAAATTGGAAAAAAAATTGGGCAAAACACTTGGCTCAGATACCAATTGAAGGAACCGGTTAAGGTTCAGGAGTGAAAGCAGGGATCGGACCTAAATCCCAATTTTATAGAATCATGAATTTTACAGAATTGAACACTAACATTATGCATTAAATTAAAGTTACAACATGCTAATTATGAAAAGAGAAGAGAATCAGGGTTTCGATAAACCCTTACCTTTGAAGAACGTTTTCTTCATGTGAATCTTCTTCGATCTGGAACAATCATGATCAATACAATTTCCAAATGACCACCACCACGAAAGAGTCTCTTGTACACTTTGTAAAGGAAGAGAATCTCTAAGGAATTTTGTGAGCTCTTAAGTTTTTAGAAGAAAGAGAAATTGAGAGGAGAAGAGCGGGAAGAACTATTCTTTTGCTGGAGATTTTTTATTTTTATTTATTTTATTTTTATTTATTTTTATTATTATTATTTTTTTACAGATAGATCGTTCTGTAATTACTCTGGGCATCCAACTTTATGAAGAAGATGCAAAAAAATCCCACAACACTTTCCCTCACACGTAGTGAGATGAAAGAAATTAAGGGAGGGAAGTTATTTCCCTCCCACTAATTCAAAAAGTAAAATGAAATAAAAAATAAATTAATTTTAATTGAAATAAAACTATTATATTTATATATTAAATATATAGCTTATGGTTTAATATTATATCACATACAATATAACATATTGTTTTACTTCTCTCACCAATAGTATTTAATACAAATCTCATTTATATTAAATTTAATTATATGAATCAAATTCACATAATTTATATTTAAATTATATTCAAATATTTATTTCCTAAAAAATAAACTTTATATTATAATGTATCAAATACATTATCGTAGTTATATCATATATAACTAAATTAAATTAATTATATCACATACAATTAATTTCCTCAATCAATTTAAACAATTTAAATTAATCCAAAATTGATTGTCATTTAATCCTTGTTGAGCTACAGAGGGGACCTCATAGACATGTAGATTGAAGATCCAATGAACTTTAATAATTAATTAAACTCTTTTAAATAAATTAATCAACATTCATTAATTATCGAGCACTCCACTAAAAATGGACAATTACACTCTTCACACTATAGATATATTTTTGTGTCCATCAGATATAACCCGTTAACAGTGCGATGACCCTTCATAAGTTTCTCGTAAGTACAGTTGGGCCAAAATTATCGTTTTTCCGATATAGTTATATCTAACTCCTTAAGTACCACCTATCCCTCTAGTGAACAATAAACCATAGTCCAACTATGACTAAACCCCTCTCGGGCCAAGAGATGGTGCAGCATCACATTGTTCAAGCCTTGGAATCATCCCTTAAGAGAGTAATTTATTTACTTTTCCTGACATTGGAGAATGAGTGAATTTCGTATTGTATAGCTATGTTCTCAACTCCCCAATCAGACGAGTCCCCAAAATGGTAGGCTTGTTGAGTCGACGATTTGGCTACCCTCACTCATATAAATCAAAGGATCACCTTCATAGACAGGAGTTCACAACTTACTCAAGATTCAAATCATGTCACCTATAGTCATCCTGGTGAAATGTAAGTCTCTATCTTTAATGGTGTTATATAATGAGACTAGTCATTTCGTGGTCTGGTCTTATACAAACTCCTTTGTATAAAATACTCTCACTCACATGTCTCCACATGAATGATCATGATTAGATCATTTGTAGCACTTTACAACAACTATAACATCTACAAAGCAGGTTGTACTCGTAGTGTCACCGGGATTAGCTATCGAGCCTTATCTATCTACTACAAACCATTTAGGTTATCACTTAAACATGATTCGCCTGTATATCTCTACATATATGTTTAAGCTACAGAAGATAACATTAGATGTTAGTTCATTGGTTTGTGGGTTTAATGCTACTAAATGTCAAATAAAACATCTCATAATTTATTAAATAAATAAAATATTTGTACAATACAATTATAAACTACAAGACCCTATGAGATTTAGGGCATCAATCCTAACAACCTTTTCTTTTTTGTGATTTATATTGTAAATTTCATTTGCAAGAGATGACATGTCACTAGCATTCATGATGTTGTTGTTGGTCCAAGAGTGTATTTTCCTCCAAATAGTTTTAGCAAAGTCACAATGGATAAATAAGTAATCCATACTTTCCTTTTTTGTTTTACATATAATGCACCAATTTGGGTTGAGAGAAGATTTATGCAACCTTTTTTGAAGAGTCTTAGCAATGTTTAAGTCTTTGTGGAGAATGGTCCAAAGAAAGGATTTGCAATTTTTTGGGATATAAAATTTCCATACTTCAGTAAAAGTAGAGTGATTCTGATCAGTATTATCATGAACAAATGGGAGAAAAAGAGTCATTTTGGCATAAAATGTGCTATATAAACCATTGCTTTCAAGAGTCCATCGAGACTTGTCAAAATCTTTGCTATCGTTGGGTATTATCAAAGAACTCTTGAAGTTGTTCCAAATCATGATTTCCCTATCAAAAAATGGTCTACGAGGGAGAAGATTCCAATCATTTGTATGAAAGTCTCAATTATCTTTGATGGAGCTGTTTGGGAGACTTGTAAGAGCATAAAGTCTAGGAAAGCTATCAACAATAGGGTTTCTCTTATTCCATTTTTCTTTCCAGAAAAAAATGGAAGCACTATTGTTCACCTTCCAGACCATACTTTCTCCAGACCAATCAAGACATTTAATGATAAAGCACCAAGGATTTTTTAAGCTATTAAATTTGCCTTGAACAGGAATGTCACCAACAAATGATTGTTTATATGTTGCCATGAGAATTTGCTTCAAAAGGGTAGGTCTTCATTGTAAAAATGCCAAAGCCATTAACTAAGAAGGGTGAAGTTTGTATTAGCAACATTGTTTATGCCCAAGCCATCTCTATCTTTTGGACCAGGGACGATTGACCAATAAACAAGGTGAGAAGAGTTTCTGTTTGAGTCATCCAAAGATAGTTTCTCCAAAGCTTTTCAATTATTTTGTAGATAGATACGAGGGCTTTGAAGACAGAGAAGAGGTAGGTTGAAAGACTGCTAAGGGTGAATTTAATGAGAGTGATTCTACCCCTTTTACAAACATATGAATATTTTCAATTATCTAGTCTTCTACTGATTTTTTCCATGATGACGTCCCAAAAGGAAGTAGAAATAGGTTTAGCACCAAAGGGGGCACCCAAATATTAGAGAGGTAAGTGTTGTTTCAAAGTACCCCACTTGCCATCCACTTCATCAATTCGGCATGTATCAATGTTGATGCCCATAATAGAGGATTTATTAAGGTTGATATTGAGCCCTGAAGCTGTTCCAAAGACCTTAATCATCTTAAGGATATTATCAATATAAACATCTAATGGTGTTGACATTCAACATGCGGAAGCAATTAGGATCTTAAGCACTCTAATTTCATCAATTTTAGCAATCAGGCAAGTATGTTCACAATAAAGAAAATAGGGTTTCAGAAATTTACCTTTGAAGAACTCTTCAAAATTTCAAAATCCATCTCGAATTTCCTTAGCAACACCTCGTAAACCACCACTTGATCTTCCCTACTATTCTCTAGGTCATTAGATTGGGTTATGGAACCCAAAATGAGTTGAATTTCATGGAATTTTAAAGAATTAGAGAGTTATCATGTGAAGAAGATCAATAATAACTCTTCTTCATCCAAAAAAAAAAAAAACAAATTGCATGTCCTCTTTTCAGCCAAATTAGTTTCATTTTTAACAAAAACTAGCATGCAATCCAATTGCACCATAGTTTGACACCAAGACGATAACTAATTTGCGGGGAGAAATAGGTGGATTAAGTGGAAAAACCCCATTAATCTCATGGCAATATTTAATAAAAAAATTTTCAATTTTTAATTTAAATTTTAAAACTTAAATTAAAACAAAATGGATTTTATTATTTAAATTTCATAAAATTCAAATTTTTCTATATTAAATAAAATTGATTCAAATAATTAGTTTTAAATAATTAATTAATCAATTTAATTAATTAAAATAATTTAATATCCAATATTAAATTATTAAAATACCAATTACACAATCATAAATCCTTATTCATGTCATTTAAATCAAATTTAAATATTTTCTAATTCTCTAATTTGTTTAACTTGATAATTAAATGTATAGTTATATTGTATATAATTACTAATTCCCTTAATTCAATTTTGAATATTTCAAATTCTCTCATCACACTATTATAAGGTTTATTTCAAACTCTCTCTGTACGCTATTATAAGGTTTAGTCCGTTTGTGAGCTAGTAGGGGGACCTAATGGACTAATAGATCATAGGCTCCAACGATCCGAGATTAATTTGTTAAACTCTTTAACATAATTAACAAAAATTCTTAATTACCAGGTTACTCCACTAAAGCCCAATAGATGTACTCCCCTCATTGTAGATATATTTCTGTCCACTTCGATATAACTATAATGAGTAAGTCGATCTTTCACAAGTTGTTCGTAATCTTGACTGGGTCAAAAGTTGTTCTAGCCCGAGATTGCATATTATTTCTTAAGTCCCACTGGTCCTCTAATGAATAATTGGTTTGTGATTTAATCACTAAATCGAGTCCCTCTCGAGCCAATGAGAGGGTGGGACCCCTTGTTCAAGACCTAGAGTCAGTACATAAGGGAATAACCTCTCTACTATCCCTAAAACCGAGTAGGAGTGAATTCCATCTTGCACCCTATGTCCCAAACTATCTACCCTGTCTTATCTTTGAAATTGGAGGCTTATTGAGCCGATGTTGTTGAGCCAACCCTCACCGATGCAAATTTAAGGATAATCCCGAATAAACAAGAGTTCATAGTTAGTTAGGGATTAAGGTCAAGTTACCCAGGTCATCGCTTTGAAATAATCAGTCTTAAACAGTAAACAGCGTTATAAAGTAAAAGTGACTTATTTCTCGATCCGGTCTTACACAAACTCTTGGAATAGGATGCCGCCACTCATATGTCTCCACATGAATGATTTAGGATAACATTGTTTGTACTAAATACAAAGTGGGCTGCTTCCAATAGTGTCCCCAAAATAAGGTACCTGACCTTATCCGTATACTATAGATCGTTTTGGCTATCTTCTCGAACTTGATCCACTCTTATGACTTCACATAAAGTTCAAGTACTCGTGTAATAGTCATGGATCTTAGTCTATTGGATTTAGTTTTTACAAGTGCAATTTATACATATTCAATAACAGTTTTATTGAATAAACCTCAATAATTCTTTTAGTGCAAATAAAATATGTTTAGTTTTACAAACTGCGAGTTTTAGGATATACAATCCAACAAAATCATTATCCTTAACGAAAAGAAGGATGTCATGAGCAGTTGATCAGAGAAGACAGTCCATGAAAAGAACAAAAATTAAAATAAATGAGGAGAGGAAGTCTCTTTGTCTGATACCTTTGTTAGCGATAATGTGACCTCTAGGTCTTCTATTAATCAACACAGAATAACTGATAGTTGAATTGAAATTATTGATCCACTTTCTCCAGTTAGGATTAAAGCCTTTTTTCAAGAGCATAAAGTTAATGAACCTCTAGTCGATCTTGTCACAATCATTTTCAATGTGAAGTTTGAACATAAAATCTTTGGTATTCTTGTACTTCCAGAAATTGATGACTTTGGCCACAAAAGTGTCATTAGTGATTTTGCGATTCTTGAAAAAAGCGATTTGGTTTTAAGACACAATCGTAGGCAAGGTGAGTTTTAGTCTCTTCGCAAACACTTTGGCGAGATTTTATACAAGGAAGTGGTAAGATTTATAGGCATGTAATCAGAGGTTAGAAAAGCTTCATCTTTCTTTGCAATTAAAACAATATAAGTTTCATTAAGATTTTTCTTTACTATACAATTCCTGAAAAAGTTGGGGAACACTCCCATGATATCGTCTTTGAAAATGTTGTAGTACTTTTGTAGAACTCAATAGTAAAGTTGATATTATTCTTGAAGCTCAAGTTATCTAGCTCATAATTGTTCTACCTAAAAGGACAAGGGTGCCAAGTAAGATTTGAAGTCTCAAGGGCAATTTGAAAGTGGTAAAATATAGTTCTAGCAAGCAACTTGGTATAATATGGAAGGAATTTATCTTCCCAATTCTGTTAATACAAGGAAAGATCAATTCTTGATAGGACATGCCTAGTCCTAAGGTTTGACAAGTATATGAACCATTTGTCGGGGGGGGTCGTCAAGGAGCCTAAAGTTATCAATGAAAGCATCGAATTTTTTCATACTATGTTTGGCTGGATTTGGGGAGGAGGTTTCATTTTGATCTTTGATGACATCGTAATCACCACAAGAATCCAAGATAAAAAACATAAGTATTCCAAAGAGAAGAGCTCACCCAAATATTTTTTTCTATCTTTTCTAGATTTATTCTGAGTGATGGTTTCTCTTGGTGTTTGACAGCTATTTATGGCCGGGGGGGGGGGGGGGGGGTCGTCAAGGAGCCTAAAGTTATCAATGAAAGCATCGAATTTTTTCATACTATGTTTGGCTGTATTTGGGGAGGAGGTTTCATTTTGATCTTTGATGACATCGTAATCACCACAAGAATCCAAGATAAAAAACATAAGTATTCCAAAGAGAAGAGCTCACCCAAATATTTTTTTCTATCTTTTCTTTCAGTTGGGCCATAAATAGCTGTCAAACACCAAGAGAAACCATCACTCAGAATAAATCTAGAAAAGATGGAGTAAGTGCCTTGAATGTATTCAGAAATCTGATGTTTTAAGTCATTCCAAAATAAAAAAATCCTCCCTGATCTACAAATGGCATTTAGGCAAATCCAATTGATGCTAATGGAACCCTAAATAGACTTGGTTAGATATTTGTTAACCGAGAATAATTTAGTTTCAATGAGAATGAGAAAGTCAGGGCAATAGCTAGAAATAGTATATGTTATTAAGGCTCTTTTTATTTGAACCATCATTTGCTACAAATTTACATTTTAAGTTATTTGTTTGAAATTTTATCCAACTTGAAGAATATTATATAAATTTTCAAAACAAGGTTTCCCAAAAATGAATTTATACATCGCTAACGTTTTTATTTTATTTAATTTTTAGAACACACATGTACGGACGTACACAATTTATCATCACAAGAGGTATTTAATAGGAGATACAACTTTTTCATCTCAATATAAGCATATAGCTCAACTTATTAAAAGCAAGATAATTTTAATTAAAATGTTCAAAGTTTGACTCTTCAACTCCACATGTATGGTAAGACTAAATAAAGTTTTCTTTTTCTTTTTCTTTCGTGTCTTTTTTTCTATTTATTTATTTTAACTTTTTTTTATATCATATGTCCCAAAATTACTAGAATGACAACAATAGTTGTTACATTAAATATCTTTTTCAGTACATCTTTATAACAATGACTAATTGCTATGTTAGGTTTTTAGATATTAACTCAAAATATTTGACATTCCAAAAAGGATAATTGAATGAATATAATTTTTTTTTCAAAAGAAAATGTAAATATAATAAAACATGAAAATTTAGCGGACGTTAAATTTTGTTATAAATACAAACTTGGAATAATCTAAAGACAGAATAAAAAAAAATTAATTGATTTCTATCCAGTTTAATGGTTGAATTACGACAATTAAAATATTACATTAAAAGTCAAATTATTTTGGCAAGTAAGTAACTTGACAGTTTAAACTTCATCATTGCATTGATTATCTAATAATCATGTAGTTGAGCTTTCAAAATGAGGACAAACCTTTGACTCATATTTGAGAAGATATAATCTATTTAGCTCGTTTATGGTGTAAATTATGATTCATCTACTGTTTTACTTAATTGGAAGGCATTTCTATAGTCTATAATGAAGGATTTCTTATCGAAGAGTTCCATGATCACGTTCGGATCGCTCTAATCTCACCGTGATGGAAATACACAATATACATTCACACGCACAATTATGCAATCAAACTGTCAATGAAAGGCATGCTTTGAACAAAAATAAACGAGGGAGAGGGTTGCCATATCAGTTGAAGACGTTCTTCAAACTTCTGAACTCAACGTAGCAAAAACCTCTACCTGATCAACCAATGCCCGAACAACCGCATGAACACGAATGTCGTGGGGACGACACCACCAGAAAAGAGCCCTAGGTATTCTCGGAGTAAGAACCAAAAGCATGGTCTTTGGTGAATTTGGTAAAGGAAGGAGGACGAACAGATCGTGTAGGCGATAAGCAAGTGAGAAGGAAAATGACGTTATTGTATAACAAGATGCTTATCGTTTAGGAGAAACTACACGATCATGTAGATTTTACTAAATGATTGTTTAGGAAAAGATATACGATCGTTTATCAACCTCGGCATACAATACGATTGTTTAGGGAAGTATCCGATCGTGTAGGAACTAGTGTGCGATCGTTTAGGCGTAGAGAGACTATTGTATAGACTCTTAATTTACTTAAGCGATCGTTTACGATTCACCAACGAACGCTCTCTATTTCCTTTTTTGACGGACGATTCAAAATGAAAACCATTTTCATTTTAATTCATTGGTTATAATAACCGATGCTGCCTCACTAATGCACGTTCAAACGTGAAAAATTGGCTTAATTTTCATATAATTAACCAATTAATTAAAAATAAATATAATCATATTATACTTTTATCTTATAGTTTGATATCACATATCTACTATAGCGTTTTCTCCTCTACTTGATATAAATCATATTTATATCTAATCTTCTCAAAAAATAATGTATCTCATACATTCAGCCAATTATATCATATATAATTAACCAGTCCAATTGTATTATATATAATTTACCAGTCTAATTATATCATATATAATTGAACTTTCTCTTGTTAATTTAACATTTCAAATTAACCCAAACACTGGTTCTTGACTTTATCAAAGCTACCTAGGAGACCTAATGAACTTATGGCTTAAACTCCAACGGTCTGTGAATAACTGACTAAACTCTTTAGCCACGAGATCCACCATCCATTAACTGTCAGACATTCTACTAAAGACCAATAGCTGAACTCTTCTTATCACAGATATATTTCTGTGTCCATCAGATATAACCAATCATGAGTACGATGACCCTTCACAAGTATAGCTGGACCAAATTACCATTTTGCCCCTGTAATTATATCTCACTCATTAAGTACTACTGATTTCTCTAATGAACAATACAACATAGTCCAACTATGTGTGAACATCTCTCGGGCCAAGAGAAGGTGTGTGGCGCCACATCGTTCAAGCCTTGGAATGAAAACCCCGAACTCTAAGTTTCCTAGATAAGCTTGTTAACCAAAGGAATGTTATATTAAATATTTAACCAATGGAAATCTATGTGTATTTATAGGAATTATGGAGAAAGGAAAAATATTTATTTAATGAGTAAGCTTATTTATAGGTGTGGCTGGAAGCACTAACTGTGGGGTGACATGGCAAAATAATCTTTGAACTCGGGAGGCGGCAGGAAGATTAAAAGGAAGTAAAACATCAAAAGCATGGGTTCGACAATTGACAAGAGAAAAATTAGTGAAAGTGGTGCCATTTGAAAGCTAAGAGAATTTAGTTTTCGAGGTTGTATTACTAGAGAAAGATTGCAAGAGGAGAAGAACGAAAGTGGAAAATTTGCAGAAGAGGCAGAATCTCGGATTAATTAGGGCCTAAGGTGAAGATTGAAAGTTCCAAGCCAAACTATAAGGAATATTTGGCTGAAATTTTAAGGTAAGAAAGTTACTCAATTCTAAACAAGTTTGTAGAAGGAAGTTCCTTCAAAAGAGGTCTGGATTTTGAGTTATGAATTTTTGAAGTTGTAATAGAGAATCTGTGCATAAGCAGACAGCAGCTTGGGAAGAACAAGCACACAACTCACCGTGGAGAGCTATAGCGAGATAAGAAGAATGAGGATCTCGCTAATGAAGGAAATCTCGCTAATTTTATGCTGAGGATCTCGCTCTAGAAGGAAATCTTGCTAGAAATTGGGCTGAATCTCACTAGTATGGTGAGTATCTCTAGGATGAAAGTTGGCCAGGAAAAGCTTGATCTCGCTTATGAGGATCTTGCTCATGAGAAGGATTTCGCTCATGAGGAGGATCTCACTAGTAATGTTGTCTTTGTTAATGAAAGTTCCATTGGTAAATGAACTATTTGACGTATTCTGCTAAGAATTTTAAGTAGTTTAACAAAGAATTATGTCCTTTCAGGCCAAGAAGAGCTAGGAGAGGCGTATAAACTGTTAAGAGCCCCGACGAGCTGTGGGTAACTAAATGAAATTAATGCTTTCAATACTTATGCATATAAGGCCAAGTAAGTTGCAGTGATGCTAATGATGAATTTATACTCCCTCAAGCAACAAATGGTTAATGAATAGTTTAACATATCTCTCCCGGCTTGTATATGTTTAACATAGGCCAAGGTATGTTGTGAAATTATTACAAAAGTTCAGTTTCTAAGGATTGAATATACTTCCTAGAGGAAGGCTATGATAGAATGAGTTCTTGTGTAAACGACATGTAATGAAACATAGATTGATGCTACGAAATAACCCGATACTGAAGTACATGGAGAAGCTATCTGGGTAATAGTACCTAAGGTATGGACGGTACTTAGAAAACTCCATGAGAGGCTGAAGTATGGGTCTCTTGGTCGGTACCTAAGGTATTGACAATACTTAGAAAACTCCACGTGCACGTAGGTAGTTCTGAATGAGAGACCGAAGTATGAGTCTCCTAGGCCATGCACCACCAAAGGGAGACCAAAGTATGGGTCTCTTGGTCGGTAATAGATGTTGGGAGCTAGAGCGTTTTAGGCTCATTCTCAACTAAGGAATAATGATGTTAATGATGCTTAAGAATGGTTTAAAGCTATATTTAGAGAAAGTTGCTTAAGATACTCATCAGTATATTTACATGTTTATAATGATGTAATGCATGATGTAATATGATTCTATAGTCACTCACTGGGTTACTAGCTCAAAGATTTCCTATGTTTTCCTTTTTCAGGTAGTGGTCAGATTCCTCAAGATTGATCCTGCTGCTGCTGCTTGCCACTGAAAGGCCCGACTTATTCAGAAGAACTTAGGTTGATGACTTGTTTGTGTACACATGTTTTGAGAGGGACTAGGGTTTTGTTAGGAATGTTTGGGTCATCTGTGAATATTTTCCCGTAGATGTTATGACATGGCTGTATGCATATGTTTATGTAATCTTTGTAGAACCTTAAGGGAGGTTTGTTGTATGCATATACTACTAATGTTTTAAACAAGTTGGTATTTTGATTAAAAGGTTTTAGTGATGGGTGCTGGCGGTAAGGCTAGTAACTACCACGGTCATATCCTCTTCTAGATTAAAAGGGTAATTTGGGAGGGGGTGTGACATGGAGTCAGCCCTTAAGGGAGCTATCTATCTACTTACCTCTGCCTCGGGAAAGGAGCAAATTCCATCTTATGTTACTGAGTTCCCAGCTCTCAAATCAGATGAATCCCTTAAATGGTAGGTTTGAATCGACGACCTGGCCACTCATACCCATACAAATCAAAGGACCACCCTCAATGGCAGGAATTCTCAACTCACTTAGGATTGAGATCATGATACCTATGGTCATCCTAGTGAAGTGAAGTCTCTGTCATGAACGGTGTTATATAACGAGACTAAACACTTTGTGGTCAAGTCTTATACAAACTCTTTGTATAGGACGCCCTCGCTCGCATGTCCCCAACACGAATGATCAGGATTAGACCATTTCTGACAAGTCACAACAGTTGTGACAATTCTTCAAAGCGGGCCGCATTCATAGCGTTACCAGGATAAGGTTTCCCTCCTATATCTATATACTACAGACTATTTTGGTTATCACTCAAGACATTATCCACTTGTATGTCACCACATACATGCTTGAGTCACATACAGATAACCAGGGATTTTATGTTTATTGGTTTGTGGTAAAGCAAATAAAACAAGCAATTGAGCAAAAATACAAGATGTGAAGCAAATATCATATATTAACAACACATGTGTTCGTACAATTTGTTTACAAACTATAGGCTACAAGACTTTAGATCAACCCCAACAATCTCCTACTTGTCCTAAAGCGAAGTGCGGTGTACAATAAATTAGTACAAAATAATAAACTAGGGCATAAAAGCCTAGTACAAGAAAATCTCCCACTTACCCTAGTCCAGTCGCGGGTGATCCTGTAGACCCATGCTCTGTAGGTGACTCTCAAACACTGTAGCCATGAGAGCTTTCATAAATGGGTCAACAACATTAAAATGGCCTGGGTTAGACTGATTCGTCTCATTTCCTCAACCTCTTGAGGCGTCTTAGGACATATGTCCTTAGACAAAGTGACTCCATGCCTGAATGACAGTAGGCCCTTCTTGGAGTCGTGCATCAAGTGCTTGAGCAACATCTTGTCAATGTACGATGCCCTAGATAGTTTTAGCACTTTGTTCTTACGATCCCGAAAGATATGTATACCTAGAACAAACAGAGCCACTCCCAAATCTTTCATTTGGAATTAGGTTGCTAACAAGTTCCTAACTGTAGTCAGTAGACCTACATCATTTTCAATGAGTAGGATATCGTCTACGTACAACACTAAGAAGACTACTGAAGTATTGATGATCTTCTTGTAGACACAAGGTTCATCAATGTTTTGGTCAAAGCCATACGACTTGATGCAGTATCAAACCGTATATTCCAAGATCGAGACGCCTGTTTCAATCCATAAATGTACCTATTCAGTTAGCAAACCTTTTGCTCTTAACCTTGGGCTATGAATCCCTCAGGTTGCACCATATAAATGGTCTTCTTAAGATTGCCATTCAGAAAGGTCGTATTGACGTCCATTTTCCAGATCTCATAATTATAATAAGCTGCAATGGACAGGAGGATGCAGATTGACTTTAACATGGCAACAGGCGAGAAAGTCTTCTCATAGTCGACCCTCTCTACCTAGGTATAACCCTTTGCCACAAGTTGAGCCTTGAAGGTCTGTACCTTCCCATCAGCACCCCGTTTATGTTTATAGATCTATTTACAACCTATAGGTCTTACCACATCAGGCTGATCTACAAGATCCCATATTGAGTTGAAGTATATCGACTCCATCTCGAGATCCATGGCCTTGACCCATTCATCCCGGTCAATATCCTCCATTGCCTTCTTATAAGACAATGGATCCTCAGCATTGCCATTTGCTACCATAGCAAGGATTTTCGTGAAACTCAGATAACAAACGGGCGGGTTCGTAACCCTCCTACTACATCGAAGTTCTCTCAACTCTTGAGGTGGAATTGACCTACTGGATGAACTTCCATCAACAACTCTTGATGATGTAGCAGGCTCTTCAACAACTCTTGTTGAAGTTTTAGTAGTTTCATTGGAAAGCTCACGCAACACGACTTTGTTTCGTGGACTGTGCTCCTTTATATAATCCTCCTCCAGAAAAGTAGCATTTGTTGAAACAAACACCCTATTTTCCATCGGATCATAAAAATAACCCCCTCGTGTACCTTTGAGGTAGCCTACAAAGAGGCATAACCTCGACCGTGGTTCCAACTTTTAGGGATTAGCCTCAAACACATGTGCAGGGCAACCGCAAATGCAGAAGTGACGTAAACTAGCTTTATGCCCGTTCCACAACTCCAGAGGTGTCCTTGTAACACTCTTGAAGGGAACACAGTTGAGTATGTATACTGCAGTCTCCACTGCAAAACCCTAAAATGAGTCTGGTAAGGAAGCGTAACTCATCATCCAGTGAACCATGTCTAACAAGGTTCTATTTCTCCTCTTTGCTACAACATTTTGCGAGGTATACTCGACGCTGGGAGTTGGAAAATGATTCCATGTTCTATCAAATAGTCCTAGAATGTCGAGTCCAAAAACTCTCCACCTCGATACGATTAAAGTGTTTTAATCCGTCTATCCAATGTGTTTTCAACTTCAGCCTTGAACTCTTTGAACTTTTCAAGGGATTCAGACTTCTGTTGCATAAGATAAACATACCTGTACCTGGGGTAATCATCAGTAAAACTGATAAAATACTCATAGCCACCTCGGACTCGTACATTCATAGGACCACAAAAGTCCGAATGTACTAACTCAAGAGACTGTTTGACTCTATAACCTTTTCTAGTAAAAGGTCATTTAGTCATCTTACCCTCAAGGCAAGATTCGTACACTGGTAAAACATTTTCTTCTAACAAACCTAGAAGTCCATTCTTCATCAATCTCTCAATCTTCTTGAGATTGATGGGCCCTAAACGAAGATGCCAAAGTTGGGAATTTTCTTTTGGAGAAATTCGTCGACGTTTTGATTGAGTTACGATAGTTCTGGATAATTCAATACTATGGACGGAATTAAAGGCTAACGGCCTTAGCACATATAAATTTGATTCCATATTTGTTGTGCAAATAAAAAAACCATCTTTATGAATAAACGGTTTATCCACATTAAACGAGATAGTATATTTACATTGCAATAAACACTTTATAGAAATGAGGTTCCTTTTTAGTTCGGGAACAATATATACATCATTTAAAATAAGAAACCTATTATGTAAAGCTAACTAGAGTTCTCCCACTGCCACAGTTGAGATGACGTACCCGGTGCCTACTCGCATCGTCATCTTACCATCCTTCAGCTGTCGCCAAGATCTAATCTACTGAAAAGAAGAACAAACATGGTTAGTGACGCCTGAATCAATTATCCAGACAGAATCATCATTCTTCATTAAACAAGTTTCAAGAACAAGTAAATCACATTTACCTTTATCGGTCTTGGCCTTAGACTTGGCTACTTTCTTCTCTTTTAGATACTGAGGACAGTTGCTCTTCTAGTTTCCATCTTGGTTGTAGTAGAAACATTTTCCCTTAGCAACCTGTGGATGCCTTCTTGGGGCGACAGGCGGTGGGTTAGCAGGTACCATCCCTTTTCATTTACCACCCTTCTTCTTTTTCCCCTTTGCAAAGTTAGAAGTAGAAGATGTAGACTTCGTTCCTGAGTTCAAACCTCTATGGAACGTCTTGGAGGATGAAGCAACATTTGCCTCACCCTTCTGCCTCTCCTTACTTTTCAGTAAAGACTGTTAGGTCTGCAACTCATTAAGGAGAGTTGTATGGTTAGATTTCACTTTGTTAAGAATCACATTGCTAAAAAATGCAGGAAGCTCTCTGGCAAAGAATGTAGGATTATGCTAACCTGGCTGCTCTGAATGATGGTAGACCCATTCAACTCCGCCACATTAAAGTGGGCCATCATGTTAAGCACATGTTTACAAACAAAGGTGCCTTCTTCCATTTTGGAGTTAAATATGTATTTAAGAGCCTCATGCATAAGATGTTCAGACGATTGTCTAAACATCCCCCGCAGGGATTCCATGATCTCACGCGCTGAGACCATAGGCTCATGTTTCTTGGTTAAGATTTCAGAAAGACTTGCCAAGTTATTGGCTCAGACCTTCTCATTCGCCCTTGTCCATCGCTCGTATGCCTCTTAAACATTTCGAGCGACATTAGGAGCTAGAATAAGAGGACAGCCTCCATGAAAGCGAACATCAGATTCTCGATGATTAGGATCGTCGTGATCAAGTGTTTCCAAGTTGCGAAATTATCGCCAGTGAGTTTTCTGGCGCTTAGTAATGCCAACGTGGTTGTTGCCATTTTGAAAATGTTGCTGAAAATACGAACAAAATTTTATTAGAATTTGCTAAACCACTTTTAAACCGATCAGTTTTGTAAAACAGTTTCAAGTACCCTAAGATATAGACTTCTATTTTGCAATGATGCCCCAGTGAGGCAGGACAAACGTCACCGGTGGGGTGGTCAGTTGCCCCTTCGCTGGGATGAGACATTCTCATCTATTAGACACCAACTCTTGGAACTAAACCTAATAGCCCCCATTTTTTGGTCCAGAACTATTAAACTTTAACAATTCCGTGTAAGTGTGACCCATCGCTTTCGGTGCCAGAGTCCCGCCCTAATGAGCCAATTATAGGGAAGAAGTAGATTAGAACAAGAGACTAAGTTACCTTATCCTCTTACAGGAGATCAAATAAAGAAACGCGCAAAACTGTCATCCTTTAGGGGGACACTCCTAGGGTACCTCGAGGCGATGCGCAGTAATTTTATTCAACCTAACGAAGAAGACCAAGGGATATGCTATCGCACTTCCCGCTCCCACTTACTATAAACACTCTCTCCATCCACCTTGATATTGACCTACCCAAACACCAACCGTTAAGGGGACACGCCAAAGGTGTCGCAAAGTCGAGGGTAGATTTCACGGTGTGGACTATTTAGGAGAAATGTGAAAGGTTTAAGTGAAGCATCTTATGCCCCAAGTACCTCCCACTGAATGTTCTACCTAGGGTTTATTAACCTAGACAATCCGACTACTGATTTTAATCTAAGTCGTCTTTTTAAACTCTTCTCATAAACAACGTTTATCTATGAAATATGAACAAGTTCAAGTAGTCACATTTAAACACTTTAATGGACTGTTCTTAACTTGCATGCATGCATCAAATCTATCTAATTCACCTTTCTAGGTAAGTTACCAAGTAGGGGTGTTACGTTTCTGTCAACTTAAATACCCCAGCCTAGATAGAACCCGCCTTAGACAAAAGGTCCCTTATAGATAGATTTGCTACACTTTAACCTTTTATTAGCCAATTTAATCCTATTAAACTGATTAAAAGATTAAAGCCTTAGGGTTGCTAATCATATTAGAACCGTGATCTTAGGTCTATGTGATCCAAGTTTTAAACATTTTAAAACCATGAATTAAACCTAAGTGAGCATGCATGTCTTTCTTATTTCTTTTAGTTCTAATTTCTCTTTAACTTTTAAAAAGAAACAACTAAAACCATTGCGCATAACGAGGCATTTATAACATTTATAAAGTAACCTATGTGTCATGCTTCATGCAATTTTCGGTTGTTACTATATATAACTTTTATATAACGCGTAACAACCAAGCAAACATGCTATCATTCACCCTCATACTATAACAATTATAATATAAAGATGATGCATGTCAATGCTTTTTATGCATGCATAAATTTAACTCTTATATTATATGATGCATGAGCATGCTCTTACATAATTTAAATCATGCGTCTCTAAATTATAACAATTACAATAAAGAGATGATGCATGACCATTACATAACCTAAGGTGGGATTTACTATATGTGCATACCATATGATATATAAAAAACATACATCGCATGTAATAAATAAAGAATTAATGGACCGGGATGAGCCTTTATAAAAAATCGGAATGAAATAATCCTATCTATTACATTTTTCATCGAGCAAACCGGTTCACAGGCGAACCGGGTCTTCAACCGCCAGAAGAACTCCATCGTGTAGTAAACACTGTAGGTAGACGATCGTCCAGTGCACACTAGACAATAGAAGCATAATTAAACGATAACGTAGACGACAACAAGGCTGTGAAGCTTGATTGTCTATGCGATCTCTTAGCGCGACGACAGGTAAACAATTTACCTTGCGCTACTAAGTGATCGTTTAGTCAGTTACTAAGCGATGAAACTTGCTAACCTAAACGATCGTATAGTGCGCGCGCTTTAAACTATACGTGAGCATCTTATCGTCTACACGACCTAATACTTTACGATCGCGTACCCGATTGTCAATACGATACGATCAACTTTTGATCATACCCCATCGTTTAACCAATGCGTTCAACAACGATAGCGTACTCCATCGTCTTTACGATGCGATCAACAGCGATCACGTACCACAACTTCTACACGATGCGATCAATAGAAGATCGCCTCCTTCCTCGAAGAACCGCAACCCTTGCACCGATCTTCTTCTTTGAATGACTCAAAACTTTAAACAAACTTTGAATACAGACTCGATAACGATTATTAATGCCCAAAAACTCAGGGACCATTATAAACAACCGAAAATGTAAAAGATTTAAATCAAACCGAGGCTAATCATCCATGAAAACATCCATTAATCCCGCACATCCACGAAAATTTAACCATTAAACAGTGTAGAAATGTACCCACCAAGAACGCAAATGTCATTTCGTTGGAACATATGAAATTAGAGTATCAGAACCAGGCTCTGATACTAATTGAAGGATCTCTTACTGAAGAGTTCCATGAGCTCGTTTGGATCGCTCTGGTCTCACCGTGACCGAAATACACAATATACATTCACACGCACAGTTATGCAACCAAACAGTCAATTAAAGGCATGCTTTGAACAATAATAAACGAGGGAGAGAGTTACCATACCAGTTGAAGACGTTCTTTAAACTTCGAAACTCAATGCCGTGGAAACCTCTACCCGATCAACTAATGGCCGAACAACCGCATGAACATGAATGCCGCAGGGACGACACCACCAGAAAAGAGCCCCAGGTATCTCGGAGTGAGAACCCAAAGCATGGTCTTTGGTGAATTTGGTAGAGGAAGGAGGAAGAACAGATCGTGTAGGCGATAAGCAAGTGCGAGGGAAAAAGATGCTATCGTATAGCAAGATGCTTATCGTTTAGGAGAAACTACACGATCGTGTAGGTTTTACTGAACGATCATTTAGGAAAAGGTATACAATCTTTTAGCAAATTCGACACACAATACAATCGTTTAGGGAAGCTATCCGATCGTGTAGGAACTAGTGTGCGATCATTTAGGCGCGAGGTGGACGATCGTTTAGGTGCAGAGCGACTATCGTTTACAATTATATCATATATAATCGAACTTCCTCTTGTCAATTTGAACATTTCAAATTAACCCAAACACTGGTTCTCGACTTTATCCAAGCTACCCAGGGGACCTAATGGACCTGTGGCTCGAAGCTCCAACGGTTCGTGAATAGCTGACTAAACTCTTTAGCCACGGGATCCACCATTCGTTAACTGTCAAGCATTCCACTAAAGACCAACAACTGAACTCTTTTTACCACATATATATTTTTGTGTCCATTGGATATAACCAATCATGAGTACGATGACTCTCATAGATACTCGTAAGTATATTTGGACCAAATTACCGTTTTATCCCTGTAGTTACATCACACTCCTTAAGTACTACTGTTTCCTCTAATGAACAATATAACATAGTTCAACTATGTGTAAACATCTCTCGGGCAAAGAGAAGGTGTATGGCGCCACATCGTTCAAACCTTAGAATCAACCCTTAAGGGAGCTATCTATCTACTTACCCCTGCCTCAGGGAAGGAGTGAATTTCATCTTGTGTTGCTGAGTTCCCAGCTCCCAAATCAGACGAATCCCCAAAATGGTAAGTTTGAATCGGTGACCTTGCCACTCGCACCCATATAAATCAAAGGACCGCCCTCAATGGCAGGAGTTCTTAACTCACTCAGGATTGAGGTCATGTTACCTATGGTCATCCTAGTGAAGTGAAGTCTCTGTCATGAACGATGTTATATAACGAGACGTTAACACTTCATGGTCAGGTCTTATACAAACTCTTTGTATAGGATGCCCCCGCTCACATGTCACCAACACGAATGATCAGGATCAGACCATCTGTGAAAAGTCACAACACTTGTGACCATTCCATAAAACGGGTCGCATCCTACATTACTAGGATAAGGTTTCCCTCCTATATCTATATACTATAGACCATTTTGGTTATCATTCAAGACATGATCTACTTGTATGTCATCACATATTTGCTTGAGTCACATACAGATAACCAGAGATTTGATGTTTTTTGGTATGTGGTAAAGCAAATAAAACAAGCAACTGAGCAAAAATACAAGATGTGAAGTAAATATCATATATTAACAACACAAACATTCGTACAAACTGTTTACAAACTACAGGACATAAGACTTTAGGGCATCGATCCCAACATATACTTCATTGTATATTACCATTGCTGAGCTTCCCTCCAACTATTCGTTATACATTTCTTTTGAGGTAATACAATTACTTTTAGTGTCAGGGGTGTGATGAGGGTGCATGCTAGTGATGTGTCAACTTAATTGAGATATCTTGGTAGATCCTACTAATCTCCCTACCTTTTTTCAAATACGAACGCGCGATAGTAGGATTAGTAGATACATCAAAATATCTCAATTAACTTGACATAATCATAGCACCCTCGTCATGTTCATCCCTCTACCTTTAAGATCTTGTTAAAAATAAAAAAATCATGTAGTTGAGTACGGAGTTAGTAAACCCATTAGAAAGAAAGTAAAAAATAAAAAAAAATAAAAGTAAAAATAAAAAGAAAAGTAAGTAGGGTATGTTTGGTAGGAAATCCAAAATCCGCTTTTATGTTTTCACATTATCTAAGTTTAACAAAATATGTTTTTGGCAAACTATCTGAATTTTATTTCTAAAAATTGTTTTAGATGATGTGACTCAACTAATGGAAATTCTTAAATATTTTTTTTAGTGTATTCAGATTTTGAAGTTTAAAATTTAAATTATATTAAATAAAGAAAAAAACCATTAGAAATATAAAATTCCATGTTATAAACCCAATTCATTTTTTTGAAAAATAGAAATATGTGTTATCTAATGTATTATAAATTATATAATATTACGGTTCTCATAGAAATTATATAATTTTAAAAGTAATAATTAGACAAAAGATTTAACATAACACATGGTCATAAATTAATTAATAATAATTTATAGTCAACCTAATATCTAACTAGTTTCATGATAATTTTTCCTTTTGAAAAATTGAACAACGAAAATTAAAGCCATACATTCTTTTTCTATAATTTAAAAACTAAAACATAAAATATTTAAATTATTAGTATAAAATATTTTTTAGTACAAGAACTGCACGGATAAGAGATCAAACCTCTTACATCTTAAGGAAAGACCATGCTAATCAACGTCGAGCTAAGTTCACTTTCGTCAATACAAATTAACTTATTCATATATCCCATTTATTCAAGCTCCTAGTAAAAAGGGTTTTGAAAAAAAAGAACAAAAAACAAAACCCTAGAGATCAATCTGATGTAGGGTACATACTAGTACGATCTTCCCAAGGACTGTTTTGAGATGGCTCGACATTCTTGAGAGCCACCCACACTGCGCTATTACATTTGAATCCACTTCCAAATGCAATTTGCCACACATTGTCTCCCTTTAAAACCCTACCTTTACTCTCTAAGTATTCCATTTCATACCATCCATTTCATACCATATTGAACTTGAAGAAGTGTTTCCAAACCTATGCAGTGTCATCCTTGAAGCCTCCACGTCTGTTGCCGAAAGCTGAAGCTTCTCCTCGAGCTCGTCGATCACCGCCCTCCCTCCGGTATGGATGCAGAAATGGTCAAATGCCAACTTGAAATTAGGAATGTAACTCTTCATCCTAGGGTTGAAGAGCTTCTTAGCAATGAACATGGCGACGAATCGGATTAACTCATGTAATGGAAGAACAAGAGGCCCAAGAGTTCTGATGTTTCTCATCAAAGCGTCGCCTGCCATGGCCACAACATCTTTTGATAATGAAATGCCAGTGATCCCCACATCGTCTTCCTCCTTATATCAGTAGTTAAAATGTCAATATAAGTTAATAACCAAACTTATAATTTAACCTAAAATTTATTATTAGAAGTATACCTTTATTGGTTATAATTTTCTAATATACCCTTTTTAAATTTTATTAAAATTTATATGCATTGATCCCTAGTTTTGATATCAAACCCTATAATTTATAGATATATTCAAGATTTTATCCTATATTTATGTTAGATATTTTATTTCTTGCCTTGCATATGCATCTGAATGCTGTGTCATTGGGCCCTGTGTGAGTCCTCACCAAATGAACCAGTTTGTACTTTGACCGCCGCCGATCGGAATTCCGATTTGAGAGGAGGACTGCCGCACCACCTACACGAAACAAGCAGTTGGGAACCAACATTTGCTTCTTGTTCCCAGGGTACCAGTTATTGGTGATGTTCTCTGTGGTAACAACAATGGCATAGCTGTTTTTATGAACTTGGAGCATGCTGTTTGCAAGATCAATAGCTATCACTCCAGAACTACACCCCATTCCACTTAAATTAAAGCTCTTTATGTTGCTTTTCATCTTGTATTTGTTCACAATCATGGAAGAAAGTGAAGGTGACGGGCTGAAAGTTCCACAATTGACGACAAGGATATCGATATCGTCGGGTTTGACATCGATTTTATTATTAGCAAATAATTTGTCTAACACATCAAATATTACATCATCCGCTTCTTCTCTCGCCGCAGTCATCGACAATTGGGGTGGATCGCTCATAACGAGCGCTTTAGGTGCAATCGTCTTGTCACCAATGCCTAACCGCTTAACTATCTTACACTGAAACTCAAGCGCCGAGTCGTTAAAGACGCCGGTGTGCTTCATGAACTCCGTGAAGTTATCGAGTGTGAACTTTATGCAATGCATTGATGGCAGCCGATAGCAGGAGAAGTCGACGAGGTAGACCGGCCTACGGTCGGTCATGGTAAAGACGGGGAATCCCAAAATGAAAAATAGTATAAGGAGACTGAGGAGGAGAAGGAGCCATAACTGGCCAATGTCAATTGAGTTCAAATGGGATGCTTCAAGAATAAGAATAGCCATTAGAGGGACCAAAACAAAGCTTAAGAAATTAGGTTTTCAATTAGTGATAACCCAATTTGACATGCTTTATGTTCACCTTTTTGAAAGAAATTTCAAAGAGGGGGTATTTGAGATTGAACCATACAGATTCTGGTGAAATAATAGAGCAAATGAACATTATTATAGATAGAGAATGGGTAGGGAAGGGGAGTATGAAGAAATAAAGAAATAATTTTCATAAGTCAGTTGGAGTTTATTTTTCTATAAACTTTTAAAATGGATTTTTGTCTTGTTTTTTTTCTTTTAATTTATAAGGTACTAGAATCGACAAGTTACTAATATGACCCTATTTGATAATCATTTTGAAAATTATGTCTATAAATACTCATTCCACCGTCAAATTTCTTGTTATTTTATCTACTTTTTATCAATGTTTTCAAAAATCAAACCAAACATTAAAAATAAAACAATTATTTTTATTATTTTTTTCAAAATTTGACTACAAATTCAATTCTTAGAAAGATGTAAACCATGGTAATAAATTGACAGAATATCGGCTTAATTTCTAAATATTAAAATTTAAAAACAAAATGATTACCAAACGAAACATTTGGAAAGTATTAATAAAACTACAAATTTTTACCATTATTATAGATTATGAAGATCGATTTTCAAGCTAATTAAGTGAGCATAACTTAATTAGTACTAATGGACCCAAACTACTTTTTGTTTTTTTTTTTTTAGGTTCAAAACCCCTTTATTTTACTTAAAATTTATGGAATATAGCAAACTAGGGTTTCTTAGGTTGTGGTTTGGATAATTGATACATTGCGACCAACTTAATTAATTGAAGTTTTTCTCTCCTCCTGAATAACCATAGGTTTGGATAGAACCATCTTACTTTTGGGAATATTTAAAATTTTAAATTCATCTTTCCAAAACAATTAATTACTAAAATTTTAAATTCATCTTTCCAAAACATTTAATCACTAAAATTTTAAATTCATATTTTCCAAACATTTACTAGGCTGGTAATGTAGTTTTGAATTTAAAATGTTATACATTTACCTTTATTTATTTATTTTTTTTTCATTTGATATTTAACTTTCAGTATGTTACAAGTTTTACCCATAAGCGTCGAATTTTGTTTACATTCAATTCATAAATTTCAAGATTTCTCCGTGTTAAATTAATTTTTAAAAATTGAATTATTATAATTAATTACTTTTCACTAATTTTCCATTACTTTAAAATTAATTTTAAAATTCAGCATCATAGTTATTTTAGATTAATGAATTGAAAGTTAAGGCTAAACATCAATGTGTCCATTAGTAAAAACTTGGGAAAAAATTGAAATACTACAACTTAGAAACCAAATGAAAATTAAACTCAAAACGAAGATTAAAAATATATGAAAAAAAATCAACTCAAAATTTAGAGCTAAAAATGTAGCATTTTAAAATTTAACGACCAAATAAAAATTAGGCTCAAAGTCTAAAAGGCCAATAAGATATTATTTTTCCTATTAAATAAAATGACAATCAATAAAACAAAGTATTATATTAAAAAAAAAAATACAGTATGTGAATATGATCATGACTAAACGACAACGAACATATGCTCACTCTAAAGTTATGAATAACGTATAAAGAATATTAAAAATGATATATGAATTTATACTAAAATTTGGTACGAATAAAGAAATTATAATAGAAGAATCTTGCACTGATGTGGTGCTCAATAATTCAATTGAAAACTTAGAGAGGTAATGAACCAAGAGTATTCTAATCGTACCGCCTCTAGTATATCGTACTCTCCTACTTGTATAAATATCTTTTAATTTTCAATAATCTATTAAATTATTAATTGGTTGGTTACTAATTAGATCGAAAAGATGAATTGACAATTAGTAAAATTACTCAAGAAGAAATCTAAGAGGGGGAGAAGTAGGCCTTTTTATTGGCCAAATTATTATCATAGTTTAATTATGCTTTGAAATTATGTAACTTGTAAATATTACTATTTTCGTCGAATACAT
>NC_143482.1:50892911-50922818 GCF_027475165.1 Benincasa hispida
TCAAATTCACTAATTTTGGCAAAATATAAAACATATTTTTGCAGAAACAAATGAGTTTCAAGATATACCTCTTGTGGAACTTCTTCAAAACTCCTTCACCAGTTGATATCTTCTCCAAACCTTGTTGTAGACCACCTCAATATCTTTCCCACTATTCTCTTGGTGCTCTAGATTGAGTTGTGGGACTCAAAACAAGCTTGAATCAAGGGTAGAAGGAGAAATGCTCTCTGCAGAAAACTAGCTGAAGAACTCTTTCTTCAAACCAATTTTTTTTCTCAAAATCTCTATAGATTGCATACCCGATTTTCACTCCAATCTTTTCATTATATTGCAAATCAACATGCAAAAAAAAAGAGTTGCATGAGTTACAGCTCATGCTTGGAGAAGATGAGGTCAAGCAAATCCATCATGTGTGAGCAACTACAAAGATGGATAATGGAAAAACTCTTTTTTTCCATTTAGTGTTTTGTTTTTTTTTCTCCTTTTCAATTTTATCATAAAATCAAATTTTGATTTAAAAAATCTATCTTGATTTTAAAAAAAGAAAAATTAATTAATTTCATAAATTAATTATTAAATAAAATTTAATCGATCTAATATCAAATATTAAATTAATTTTAACACATATCCATCTTTATATATTTAAATCATATTTAAATATATAAATTCTCCTATTCCGTTTAATTCTATTAAACATGTAATTATATCTCATATAATTACTAATTCCCTTAATTCTAATTTGAACATTTTAAATTAACTTATCACGCTATTCTAGAGCTAGTCTGTTACGAGCTAGTAGGGGGACTTCGTGGACCTACAAGTCATGGGCTCCAACGATCCGAGATTAATTGGCTAAACTCATTAGACCAAATTAATCCTCATTCGTTAACTAATGGGTCACTCCACTAAAGCTCATAGTTGCATTCCCTTCACTGTAGATATATTATGTCCACATGATTTAACCATAATCAGCAAGTCGACCCTTCACAGGTTGTTCGTAATAACGGCTAGGTCAAATATCTGTTTTACCCCCAAGATTACGTCTTATTTCTCAATTCCCTTCTAATCCTCTAATGAACAACTGGTTTGTGATCCAATCACTAAACCAAACTCTCTCAGTACAGTGAGAGGGTAGGGCCCTTGTTCAAGACCTAGATTCAGTATTTGAGAGAACAACCTTTCTCCTATCCTTGAATCGGGTAGGCGTGAACTCCGTCTTGCACCCTATGTCCCCAACTATCTATCTGGTCTTACCCCTAAAATGGGAGTCTTATTGAGCCGGCATTGTTGAGCCAACTCTCAACTATGCAAATCTAAGGGCAATCTCGAATAAACAGGAGTTCATAGTTAGCTCAGGATTAAGATCAAGTTACCTAGGTCATCTAGGTGAAATAGTCAGTCTTAAACAGTAAACAACGTTATAAAGTAAGAGTGACTTATTTCTTGGTCTTGATCTTATGCAAACTCATTGCATAAGACGCTCTCATTCCTCATGTCATAACATGTACGAATTAGGATCACATCGTATGTAGCACTTTACAACTCTTTGTAACAACTACAGAGTAGGCTGCATCCAATGGTGTTACCAGAATAAGGTACCCAATCTCATTCATGTACCATAGATCATTTTTACTATTTAATCGAACCCGGTCCACTCTTATGTCTCCACATAAAGTTCAAGTACTCATACAATAGTCATGGGTCTTAGTTTATTGGATTTAGACTTTCATACAATTTATGAGATCAATAACAAGTATATTGATAATAGAAAATGTTTATTATTTACAAACTGCGAGTTTTTAGGACATAAAACCTAACATTTCCTTTATTCTTTTAAGAAGCGGTTCCCACAAATCAGATCCTTGTCAAAGTCATAACAAGGAAGATCTCGTGGAATTAGAAGAATTCAAGAAGGTAACCAGTTTCAAGAGAAGAATTAATTGTGGTAACGTATCGGCAACGATATGGTACTTAACATCTTCTTGTTATTTTGTATTTTTAATTGTTTCAAGAAATTAAAGAAAGCGATCACACACTTTTACCGAGATTCAAATTCCTACAGCTAGTGCATTCTATCCAATTAGTCGCTTTGAGGTTTTAAATAACATGAAAAGGTCTACTTTTATTGATGAAGTCCCAAAATATATACCAAAATCATGCACTACGTGACATTTATCAAACCTCCTTCAAGGCTTGCAACACATGACATTCAACTTTTTGCACAAACTCTCAAGAAGTTTGAGACAACTCGTGTAATAGCTAGAGATGGCTTAAACCACATACTCGAGCAATACATTTTTTCCTCATACTAAAAACATTTTACTTTTCCAGTTTTGTAGTGCCCTCCAAACCCTGCTCTCAATTTCACCAAAAGCACGATTCTTATTCCGACTATCGTGGGAAGGAAGACCGAGATAGAGCTCAAAGGATTGAAAATGATTAATTCCCAAACAAATGTCGATCTCCTTAAATATGATGGGGTTAACATTATTGCTGGCTATGAACATTGATTTGCTAGTTGTGAAAACATGTCTCTTGCTTGTTCAAAACCTGAAATATGTATTCAAGCATTGATTGGTCTAAAGGGATTGATTGCAGTGAAAGCGCTTGAACGTGTGTGCTTCTAATTTATGTTTCAAATTAACAGAATAAGCAGAGAAATCTTAAACATATGCTTAACTAAGCATGTTGTAAACAAAAGAAATTATAGGACAAGAAATTTACCTTTGATGAAAAATCTTCAATCTTCTCCAATTCCATACTATGATCACAATCTCATAAACTCTTCAATGATCTAACGAACGGGACACCACCACTATGTCTTTCTTGCTATTCTCCGGCAAGGAAAATGTTTGCGGAAACCTTTTTTGAAGATTAAGGGAAGATGAAGTTTATGCAAAGAAACCTTTTCACCATAGCTTTTGAGTGATAAGAGATTTTTAGTGTTGAGAGATAATCTTTTTTAGCAAAAAGAACTTTTCTTCTCTTATGTTTTCATCCATGCAAAACCATTATGCATTTGCAGTGAGGAGGGAGATAACTCCCCTCCCTCGCAATAATCCACGTTAACTCCCCTATAACTGCAAGGGAGTTAATTTTTTAATTAAATAAATATCAATTAGTATTAATTAATTAATTATAATATATTTAATTAATGTTATATTTGAATCACATTCAAATATTTTTTCCTTTCATATACTATATTTTAATATGAATCTCGTTCATATTATTTAATATTTGAATCTTATTCAAATACAATATTCTCTCATATTATATAATTTAATTTTGAATCTTATTCAAGATTAACTATGTGATATAACGTATCTACATACATTATATTAATTGTATCATATACAATTAATTTTAATTCCCTCATAATTTGAATAGTTCAAATTCTTTCAAAACTAAATATTCCTTGTTTTATTCTTAGTGGGTTAGCAGAGGGACCTAATGGACTTACAAATCAAATACTCCAATGGTACAAGATTAATTAAACTCTTTAATTAACCTAATCGACTTTCATTAACTGTGAGTCACTCTATTAAAGACCCACAACTGCACTATTCGCATTATAGATATATTTTTGTGTCCATAGATATAACTAATTATTAGTAAGTCAACCTTTAACGAATTGTTCGTAACTACAACTAGGTCAAATTAACATTTTACCCGTATAATTACCTCTTACTCCTTAAGTACCACTACTCCCTCTAATGAACAATCATTTTATAGTTCAACTGTAAACTAATCCCCTTTCGGGCCAATAAGAGGGTGGAGCCTCATTGTTCAATACCTGTAAAATCAACCCTTAAGGGAGTAATTCATCTACTTACCCTAATGACGGGAATGAGTGGATTTCATCTTTTTGAAGCTATGTTCCCAACTCTTTACTCGGACAAATCCCTAAAATAGTAGGCTTATTGAGTCAACGAGTCAGGCCACTCTCACCTATATAAATCAAAAGACTGTCTTCATAGACAAAAGTTAATAATTCATTCAAGATTGAGGTCGAGTTACCTATGGTCATCGTATGAAATGTTAATCTCTTTAGTCAACGTTGTTATAAAAAGAGATTAATAATTTTGTAGTCCGATCTTATACAAACTCTTTTTATAGGATACCTTCACTCGCATGTCTCCACATCAACGATTTAGATTGTAACATTTACAAAGTGGGTCGTATCCGTAGTGTCAACAAGATAAGACACCTAATCTTATCCTTATACTACAGATTATTTAGGCTATTACTCGAACACGATCTACCTGTATGTCTAGCACATACTATTCAAGTTACATAAAATTGAAGGAATTAAATCCCAATGCAAAAGCAAGTGATCGCCTTTTGTGTTAATGAATTTGTTTTTGGAAAACGACATAAAAACAGAGAAAATACATAATATAACAAGGATAAACATAATTCTAAGTATGTCGTCAAAAACGATTACAGAGAGAAAAGGGAAGACAAGAAACTTACCCTTGTAGAAAAACAATCTTCACGTTCTCCTCTCCAAATGATCATGAACTCATCCTCACGAACACAACAAGAAAAGAACTTTTTCTTCGACATCACCACCAAAGTCTTCCTTGGCTATTCTTAAGGTAAGGATCGAGACAGAGACGTGAGCTCGTTTATTTAATTAGGAGGAGAAAATTCATTTGAGATAGTTTCTTGAGAGGAAGAATTATAGAGATTTTTCACTACTGTGAGTTTCACTAACTATTCTTAAAAAGGGGGGAAAAAACCTCATCAGTGTTTTTGTATAAGAGAGAATGAGGGAAGTTATTTTCGTAACTTCTATCATTATGCAGCTCCCAATGGAGTTATTATATATTTAATTATATTAAAAATAATATAATTAAATCAAAACTTTAAATTACATCTCATATAATATAACCTACAATTTATATTATATCATATATAATATAATCTAACTTTATATTCTTTCATATTACCTATAGCTTTAATATGAACCATATTCATATTATTTTTAACCTATAGCTTTATATGGATCTCATTCATATAATTAATATTTGAATCATATTCAAATATTGATCTCTCTCATTAAACTTTATGTTATAATGTATCCATATACATATATTAATTACATCACATACAATTAATTCCCTTTAATTAATTTAAATAATTAAGCTTAATCCAAAATATAAGTCTCAACAAATATCTCAGCAGCCACTGTATGATCAATAACAGTTTTAGCAGAAGCAACAATCAAAACATCAAAAAACTCAACATGATTAACAATATGGTTAACATCAACAACGGCCTTAATAGACACAACATGATCAATATAATTCATAGTTCTATCACAGTACTACCAACATTATTTGGTCACCATTCACAACCTTAGTTCTTTTCAGTAATCACAATCAACATTTTCCTACTTATAGAGGTTAACTTAACCTACTTTGATTTTTCTTGATAAAAAATATTTGGTTGTTATAAGATAAATTTGCACATATCTAAAAATGTCCTGATGGATTCAAATTGAACTATTGCCACAACTTTTGTTTGTTTATTATCATATCCCAGAGAGTAAGTAAGTTCTCTGATTATACTCATTTTAGACTTAGTTTGCAAAATCTGAAGTTGAATCATATCAAGAGTCATCTTCTGAAAAATAATATTCTTGCACTCGACTATTCTACTTTTCTAGGGAAAAAGCACAACTTCATTGTGCCTAGAATTGTTCCAACATGATGAATAACATTAGGAGTCCACAAGTAACAATTATTAGATGAGCGTGTACCCGACATGACAATCACATTGTCTTTGTTGGGCACCAAACATTTATCTTTTGAGAAGCTTATTGTAAGGTCCTGATCACATAGCTGACTCATGCTAATTAAGTTTGTTGTTAACCCTTCAAGAATGACATCCTCTAGTGCTAGAAGACCAGGGTACAACAATTGTCCTTTTCCCATTATTTTCCCATTTGCTCCATCTCCAGAGGTAACATGATTAGAACTGCATGGTTGCACATTGGCGATAAATGGCTTTTTGGCAGTCATGTGATGAAAACATCCACGGTCAAAATACCAATCATCTCTAGTTGAAGAATGCAGAAAGGTAAAAGTCACATTGCATTTAAAGTCAGTTTAGGATAATTCCCCTTTTCTACGCCATTCAAACCTATTCTTTGGAGCACTCTTAGTATTTTGATTGGCAGGGTTGACTCTTGTAAAAGTATACCTATGAGCTCTATATACAGATATTCCATAGCAGTGAAAGTAGTAAGGCCAAATATGACCTTTCTTACCACAAAAACGACACACCCATTTCTTCTTCATGCCACTGGTTGAAAGATGAGAAGTGGGTCATGTTGACTTCAGTTCAGACATATGATAGTGTCTAGCTAGAATGAATGTGATATGGGAAGAGAACTTAACTTTGTAACTTCATTTGTCAAATTTTTTAGACCCAACACCTTTTTTTTATCTAACACATGTTTTCCTGTAGTTGAGATTTTGTTGAGACCATCGGCGCTAGAGTCCAACATACGAATAAACTATGACATCGATTCAAGTTTAACTTTTAATGCCTTCAACTCTTTCTTCAGCTCAGAAATGGTGTTTAACAAACGATAATTATCTTTCATTACTTTTTCTATTCTCTCATTTTGAATTGTCAAGACATTAAAGTCCTTCATCCACAATTGATAGATTTCTTAAAAAAGATAAGTTTTTAGGGGTAACTGCATTTCATTATGTTTCCTTTCCTGCTACAAAAGGACATTTATTAGAAGGATCAATCATAATAGAACATTCAAAAGAGACTTCCCATAAGAGCTTGAATTTCCTTATCAAAGTCATTGCTTGACTTAGTTTCATCATTTGATAAGGTAGCAAAATATCCTTTATTCTGACTTCTCGAAAAGTTTGGACATTCAATTTGAAAATGTCCAAACCCCTCACATTCTCGACATCTAACATTTTATCCTTTGACACCTTGACTATTGTTGGCTCATTTCTCACTTTCTATCCTATTTGCAGAAACTTTTGAGGGCTTTAGATCAAGGTTACTGCTGATGTTACTAATGTCCTTGACATGGGAAGACACATAGTTTCCATGTGATACTGAACACTTGTCCTTTGTCTAAGAGCTTTTCCAAAGTGCTTTGCCATAAGGGAAATTGATTCATCTAGATTTTCACCAGTCTCTTTGTTCTTGCTCTTATAACTTTTATTGGTCACAGAGGATTGTAATACAATTCCCTTGTATTTCTTCTCAGGTTTATCTTCAAGGGAAATTTCAAATGTTCGAAGGGATCCAAACAATTCATCAACTTTCATGTTAGTAATATCATAGGCCTCTTCAATAGTTGTGACCTTCATATCAAATCTTTTAGGTAGGGAGCACAAAAATTTTTGAACAAGCTTCTCCTCTAAAATTTTTCTCTCCAAGGGCAAAATTCATTGGTAATGTCCAGAAGACACACATTAAACTCTGCAATAATTTCCTCATCGAGCATCTTAAAGAGCTACAACCTTGAAATTTTCATCGTAGACGTGCCTTCATGCACCACAACAAGGATCTCTCACACTTCCTTTGCAAAAACACATATATTGATAAGTAAAAAATTGTTCTTGTCAACTCCACTGAAAATAGCATTTAGAGCACGATAATTTCCAAGGGAGGACTCATCCTCAGCTTCAGTCCAGTCCTTCTCGAGCTTGAGATAGATCTTGTTATCTTCGTCAACAATTTGGGGATGTGTCCATCCAAAGATAACTGCATTCCAAGTTTAACTGTCAATGGACTTAAGGAAAGCTATCATTCCAATTTTCCAATAGAAGTAGTTAGTTCCATTAAGCACAAGGAGATGAGTATTGGTCCACCTTCCTTGATCGACTCCATTGAATACTCAATGAACAACAGTCAACCTGCTCTGATACCAATTGAAAAATAGAGGTGGATCTAACACATAATACAGTGTCAAACACAATGTCACAAATAATACGTATGACGAGTGGGCAATATGAAAGAAAACAAAAAAAAAAAAAAATAATGACATAGAGATTGGTAACCCAGTTCAGAACAAAATCACCTACGTCTAGGGGATTGTGTGCCCGGTGGAACAGAAATTCACTATACAAAGAGTTCAGTAATTACAACGAAAGTACATATATGATAGACTCTCTCTTCAGTGACTCATGTATGGCTTCCTCTTTAGTTTCAACTTAGACCCCCTTTAAGTTTAAGCTCCCCTCACTTCCACAATAATGCTTCTTCAAGCTTTGTATGAGATCCCCTCTATACAACATGCTTAGGCTCCTCTTTAGAGTCCCCTCAAATTCACCATATTTAGGCTCCCTCTAAATATGAGTTTTCATAATTTTCAACGTACTTAGGTTCCCTCTAAATAAAATATCAAATCAAACTCCTCCCGAGTTCTAAAATGGTTGTCAAACCAAAATTCTCAATGACAAATACAAAAATTTACAATAACAATACATGGAGGCTAGAGATTAGACAAACCTCAAGCTCAAAACTCTCGGTACACACATTTCTAATAAGGCATCTAACCCTAAAATTGAACAATAGTGCAATATAAACAAGGCTAGCTTTGTGAATATCTTTTAGGAGTGAATAAATATTATCTTCAAGAAAATAAGTAAGACAGATACGAAAACCTACAAATCACACAGATAGATATGGAAAAGATATTCTATAGAATTTGCTGCCAAACATGTAATAATGTTTATGACAATGTCTTTGACATGTGCATAATATGTTTCTCGAGTTTTTCCTTTAATAAAATCAGCCAACCACACTGCATCTTCATATGACTAGTTTTTTAAGGCAAAACAAACCAATCAGAAAGGCACGACAACAAAAGAAAACCAACCAAGCTAGAGCCACACACACATAACCACAAACCATCAGATAGATCAAATCAACAATCACAACCACAAACCATCAGACAAAGAAATCAAACCCAGTTTACAACGACCACACTCATTCTCTCCCTTTTGTTTGGCTTACAAAAATAATCAAAGCCAATATCAAATATCATATAACACATGCCCAAAGCTCTAGCATCTGGCCCTGACATAGAAGCCACATTTACACAAATAACAAATAACCATAACAACTCAATAATAACTTCAGTCATAAGATCGGTAGAGCAAAAATAGAATACGCAAAGCTCATGATTCAGAAGCAAGAACCTGTGTGATGCAATTTCCAACTAAAAAAGTTTCAGACCAAATATAAAAAAAAAAAACATTTGTAAAAAAAGCCTCATCAGCCAGCAGAGGAATGCCCTGAACAATGACAAGCATAAGATGTTGTTGAAACAGATTAACACTAACATAGGTAACACTGAGATCGACAATGACGAGCTATCCATTCTTAAACCAATGCATTAGAAATTGGTTAACTAGTCAAACTTTCATATTGATTTTTACTTAATCCATAATGGGTAAATATCAATATAAAATAGATAAATACATACTGTTCATTTTCTTATCCGCACAAGAACATTGTCATTGTTCAAAGTTCTGAGTTATGATACTATATTATACTCTTCTACTCAAAGATCCTAAGTGTGAAATTTAATTTTCAAATGAACATCAAAATTATGCACACCTTTTGCAATTCAATATTTGAAAATTTTCTTGATTTGTGTAAATGCATTGAACTTCTCTTCATAAAAGAATTAGTTCATATTTATATATCTCTTATGCGGTAATGAATCAAATAATACATGAAGACTCTATTATAGCAACTAGTGAGAAAATTGACTCATGGTCTATTCTCATCCACCAGTTCCAGTGTTGGTTTCCACCTTACGCCAAGAGTCTTACTTTGAAGATCTCTATCTCCAAGTTCTACAGTCCCAAACCTCCTTTTTATTGATTTATCCATATATTATGGATTTTATCCCTTCAAGAAAGTCTATAAAAGTAGGCTAAGACTAAGTACACATACTTTATCTCAAGTTTTATGACTTTGACATAATATCCTTTGTCAACACCCTTCAGTTCTTGTCATCCAGTATGACAACTTTGATTTTCAACAAGTCATAACAAAGATTGGGTCATCATATAACTCTCATGCTACTTTTGAGGTTTATAAGTTTTTATCTTATCATCTAATATAACAATGTAGACTTCAAGTGAGCCTTTTTAAAGGTTATCTCATAACTCTCCCACTATGATAAAGACTTATGTGCTTGACAATTAGATTTTTGACTTTCAAATGAAAATAAATGGAAATACTTGTTACTAATAAAACTAGTATTTGTCACACAAATACATTGTTTTATTTTGGACTATACAAAAGGCAATCTTATAACTCCTAAAAAATTACCTATATTTTGATGTATTTTTTAACATTCGTTTCGTCAAGCGTATTTGTTAAGCGTTCATTTTTACACAAGTATCTCAACTTACCCACATACTGAAATGTCGTAAACCAGTTTTTCGATGCTTTCATAATCCAAAATTGTTTCTTAAATATTTTTTTTTAGGGAATAATGATCAAAATTGCAATCTATATTGCATGTCCTTAGTGGAGTATGACATCGGTGTAATGAATATGGTTAATAAAGTACTTAACATGTATTAAGTTTAACAAGGCCACATTTCTCCTGTCGTAGCACAATTTCATCCAAATGTACCTAATGCTTGAAGCTGAGATCTAGTCTCATTTCTATCAATTAGGCATAATATAGTAAATTTTTTGTACTAATCATTATGATTTGATTATAATGTCACAGTAGACTTGCCTAAATGACTTAACCTTTAGTCTAATTTATTTTGAACGTTTCCAAAGAAAATAAGACTCAAGTTGCATTAAATTAAGATACTTTTACTCATAAATACTTATCAATCATATTGATGACATATTTATGATGCCATGATCTCTCTTTTAACAACTAGACCACTTGGGTCAAAATCGTAAACCCAACGGGTTCTTTGGCTAGGTAGCATTATTTAATAAGGTTAAATGACACTCTCATATGAAAAGCAAGACTTTTGATAGGTAATAGTAATTTAACTCTAACTCTTGGAGAATTACCAGAAATTGCTATTTCAATGCCAAATATAGGTATTCTTTTAGAATAAAAGAATTTGTCCGAAGATAGGTATTCTTTTAGAATAAAAGAATTTTTCTTTCTTTTCGGATTCATTGATTCTTACTATCTCTCAATTTAGTATCCAGTTGTGTTAACTCATGGCAAAAATGTATTTATTTAAAGTTGAACATATTTTCAAACAACTTTTGAAAACATGTATTATCACTAAAAACCATTCGTACTCTATGAATTATTTAGTAATAAAGTCTAGGGAAATTGAAATTCTCTTATGATGATAAAAGCACCATATTCAGTATAAAAAAATGACATTTTAATGTCTCCCACTACTATAATTGGGATGAACTTCTTGTTACCAATTAGTATAAGCTATTCTAATAATTTGAGTATTTGCCAAGAAACACAGTTTACTTGTAATGAAAAGAAAAATTATGATAGTAAATCCTTATTCGACCATCAAGATGTGAATCTTTATTCTCCACCAAGAACTTAGTTAATTAAATTTACTTTATTCTTATTTCTCTTTCTTTTTTTTAGGTATTTCTAAAATTCTTCACCGTGTGACGTCCCAAGCTAATTTGGAAACTTTTTCTTGATTGACTCTAGTCATATAATTTTTTCTTGGATTCAGATAACACTTAACTTTTGATGTCATTTAGCTTCCAGTGACTCCAACGTACAATATGTTTTTATTGTGACTTTATCTTTTAATCCATATACATTATATGTTAACTAGATGATAAAAGGATAAAAGTAAGTTATCTCTTCATTTATAATTCACGAACATTTCAAGGATTGGCAACAACTAACTTTTGATGTCATTTAGCTTCCAGTGACTCCAACATACAATATGTTTTTATTGTGACTTTATCTTTTAATCCATATACATTATATGTTAACTAGATGATAAAAGGATAAAAGTAAGCTATCTCTTCATTTATAATTCACGAACATTTCAAGGATTGGCAACAACCTTTTCAGAACATCTCCTAAATACAAGACAAATTTAAAATTATACCACCATTAAGTGTTGATGATGTTTTATAAGCAACTTATTTATAAAAACTTTTTACTTATATCAATAACTAAAACCCCTAAGAGAAATTGACGTGACCTTGAAATATATAAAACGTGTTATCTGACTACATGCATTCTTTTATCCATTCTAATTCAACATAGAAATTAAAGAGAACTCAATAGTTTTAATATAAATCTTATTCATATTAATTAAAAATGTCTATTGCTATGATATACTCCAGTAATTTAGAATAAAAGTCACCATAGGGTAGTCAGTTTCTCCTTCACTGAATTGAGACATTCTCAACTAATGACTCTTATTCCTACAAAATTTAGTCACCATTATTTTGGTCAGAATTTCATTTACCACCTTAATGAATTCTTGTAAGTGTAACTCATTATTTTGGAATTTATAATTTTGCCCTAACAAGTCTGTCGAAGGGAATAACAATATTGAGAACAAAAATTACAATCCTATCTTTTTCAAGAGTTAACCTTGGTATCAACCCAAGCACACTTTCCGTAGAGGGATGCATTAAAGGCGCCTCAAGGCCAAGCATGAATCTCACTTGTTAACCAATGATGGAGACCGCGGGATGTGTTGACACACGACCCTTTCCCACTTACTATAAATACTTTCTCTATTCACCTCACCATCCGTAGAGGGACACTCCTATGGACGCCACAGAGGCCAAACATGAATCTCACAATGTGAACTATCACGAAGAGTGCGAGAGAAAAATATTATATCATATAAGTCTTTTTCTCCCACTAAATATTTTAAGATTGAGGGTTCACTTTAGGTAAATTAGGCTAAATCATTTATTTAAGTGAAAATTACTTTGCCCAACATAGCATTTATTTTGGATAGTTTAGCAATATGTGATTAACATTTATTTTAAACACTTCAATAAATTTAATCGCATCATCGCATGTTTTACAAAATTTTGACTAATTCACTTTTTAGGTCGATTTCCAGGTAAGAGTGTTTCCTTACGGTCAACTTAAATACCTCAACCTAGACATAACATTCCTTAGTAAAAGGTCCCTTATAGTTAGTATTTTATAAATTTAATATTTTATGTTCTATTGTAATCCTATTAAAAGAAAAAATAATAAAAGATTTGTTTTAAATCTAATCTCATTGGAAATAAATTTGAAGATTAATTGATCAAATTTTAAACCATCTCAATAAATTAATTTATCTTATCCTAATCGCATTAGGCTAGCATGCAATCTAATTATGATATGCATATTATGATATTATTAACTGAATATAACAATTATAAACTAATTAATAAAATCATATTTCATGCATATCAAATTTCATTAACATACATGATATAACTCTTAGATTAATGTTAACTAAAAACTATATAGTAGGCATGCTTTTAGTCATACATTCAAACATATAATATAACACTTATATTATAACCATGTAAACTATGTAGTAGGCATGCTTTTAGTCATAAATTCAAACATATAATATAACATTTATATTATAACCATGTAAACTATATAGTATAATCATGCATGTATATACTTTAGAAATTAACTTAAACTTTAAATATAATATTTATATTAAATATGATGCATGATCATGCATTTTCATTAACTAATATAACTCTTATAATCTAATTAAAACAATAAGCATGTTATCATATAATATAGCACTTATATTAAAATGATGCATGACATGCTTAACTAATATGCAGTCATATAATAGAACATTTATATTGAGATATAATGCATGAATATATTTAACCTAAGGTGAGATTTTAAACTATATGCAAACCTATAATTAATATAATTAAACATACATCTCATGCATATTAAAACTATATTATAACAATAATAGACAAATATTGGTACCCCTAATATTTAATTTAATTTAAAACACAATAAACTGCCTTGAACTGTTGGAAGAAAACTTCCGCTTTCGGGTTTGAAAATTGTCGCGCTTATGCTTAAGAAAAACTACCACTCGTCTTTCCATGACGCACGAACAATGATGGACATCAGTAAGAATCTTTTTGTGATGCTTAAAAGACGATGAACGGTGTTTTGCACAGAAACCTTTTAGGTATGCACTCCGAATTTTGTTTTTCAACTCAGATTTTGGCATTTTTCACAACAAACACCTTGCCTTGAACAACCCGGACTCATGTCAATTTACACAATAAATGCCCCAAAACACCGTACATTGTTCAAATCAAAGTAAAAAGTTGTAAAACTAAGTGCCAATATTGGTAAATATCTATTACGCAAACCCATATACATTATGCAGAAAAAAACTGTATCTTCTATATTTTTCCAATCCAAAATAGTATTAAAAGCACGAGTTGACTCTGATACCAATTGAATTGATTGAATCCCACAATGGAAGTGTGTGAACGCATGTGCTTTCAATTAATATTTTAAATTTACATGAAATTACAGAGAACATAAACACGTTCTAATTGAGCATGCTTTAAACATAAGAATTTCTAGGAGAAGATAGTTACCTTGAAGATAATTCTTCAATTTTCTCCAATTCCACACTGTGATCACGATCTCAACAACTTCTCAACGATCTCACAAACAGGACACCACCAGTACGTCTTCCTCACTATTCTCCGACAAAGAAAATGTTTGTGGGAACCTTTTTGGAAGATTAGAAAAAAATAAGAAGTTTATGCAAATAACCTTTTCTTTGAAACGTTTGAGTGATGAAAGATTTTTAGTGGTGAGAGTGAATCTTTTTTAGCAATAAGAACTTTTCTTCTTTTATGTTTTCATCGATGCATAACCATTTTGCATTTGCAGTGAGGAGAGAGATAATTTCCCTCTCTCACAATAAGTCACGTTAACTCCCTTATAACGGTAGGGGAATTAATTTTTCAATTAAATTAAACCGTATTAAATTAAATTAAATTAAACCGTATTAAATTAAATTAAATTAATTAATATTAATTAATCTAATTAATTAATATTAATTAATCTAATTAATTAATATTAATTAATCTAATTAATTAATATTAATTAATTGGATATCGTAAATTTAACTAACGTTATATTTGAATCATATTCAAATATATTTTCCTCTCATATACTACAGTTTTAATATGAATCTCATCCATATTAAATTTAACCTATAATTTTAATACAAATCTCATTCATATTAAACTTAACATATAGTTTGAATATGAATCTTATTCATATTAAATTTAACCTGTAGTTATAATATGAACCTCATTCATATTATTTAATAATTTGACTCTTATTCAAATACAATATTCTCTTATATTATATAGTTTAATGTTTAATCTTATTCAAAATTAACTACACGATATAATGTATCTACATATATTATATTAATTGTATCATATATAATCAATTTAAATTTTCTTATAATTTAAACACTTCAAATTCTTCAAAAACTAAATATTTCTTGTTCGATCCTTAGTGGCTAGCAAAAGGACCTAATGGACCTACAAATTAGAAGTTCCAATGATACGAGACTAACTAACATTCGTTACTGTGTGCCAGTCATTAAAAACCCATAACTGCACTTTTTACACTGTAGATATATTTTTGTGTCCATGGATATAACTAATTACCAGTAAGTCAATTCTTCACGAATTGTCTGTAACTACAACATAGTCAAATTACCGTTTACCTCTATAATTACCTCTTACTCCTTAAGTATTACCGATTTCTCTAATGAACAATCAATTTATAATCCAACTATAAACTAAATGTCTTTCAGACCAATGAGAGAATAACGCTTCGTTGTTCAAGATCTGATATCAGTCTTCAATAAAGCAATTCATCTACTTATCCTAAAGACAAAATAGAGTGTATTCCATCTCGTGAAGCTATGTTCCAGCTTCATATTTAGACAAATCCTCAAAATAGTAGGCTCATCGAGTCGGTGGGTCGGGCTAGACTTACCCATACAAATCAAATGATTGCTCTTATAGACAAGAGTTCATAACTCTCTTAGGATCGAGGTCGAGTTATCTATGGTCATCCAATGAAATATTAATCTCTTTGGTCAACATTGTTATAAAGAAAGATTATTCATTTCATGGTCAGGTCTTATACAAACTCTTTGTATATGTTATCCCCTTTCGCATATCTCCACATGAACAATTTGGATCAAATTGTTTATAACACTTACAAATTTTGTAACATTTACAAAGTGAGTCGTATCTATAGTATTACCAGGATAAGGCACCCAATTGTATCCTCATACTATAAACCATTTAGGTCATTACTTGAACATGATCCACCTATATGTCTACCACATACGGTTCAAGTTACATAAAATAACCTTAGATCTTTCCTTAATAGATAATTGCATATATAAAATAATCAATCATTGTTTTAAATAACTTATTAACTATGAGGCTTTAGGGTAAACATCCAAACATGGTCAACAACCCTCGTTGAATGATTCAACTTTGAACCAGAAGTTATTTTTCTATTTGCTTCCCATCAAAAGTGTGCTAATCTTTAAGGTTTTCAAATCATTTTCATTAGACTACCCTCTAACTCATTATCATCCATGGAATTATTCATTAAATTATGTAGAGATCCAAATGAAGGCTTCCTCGTGAGAGTTGACCATCTGAATTCCCCAATAAAATTTTATCTCATATTATTTTTTAAGGAAAATTAACTTTAGAGTTTGATTATACTTCAAATTGAAGGAGTATGTGAATACCTACAGCAGAAGGATCGTGCCCCAATTTTAAATTTTACATAACAATAATCAAACAATGGAGGGAAACTAATATTAAACAGACCTAATTAAGCATATTTTTCTAACAATTTAGAGAAGAAGAAGGGATTAGAGGATTCACTTACTCTTGAAGACCAGGTTCTTCAAGAATCCTCTCTCGGTGTACTGCACGAACAATTTAAACTCTCCTTCAAACTTATGAACACATAATCACAACAACAAGAACGAACACTACCAAGTGCTCTTCCCTGCAATTCTTAAGGATGAGAATCCTTGAGAGGTGTGGGTTTCAGTGATCAATTTTTGAAAGGAGAGTTTTGTGCTTTTTGAGATAAAAAATTCACATAAAGCAACTTTTTGCACGCAACGAGTTCTCTAAGATTTTTCTTCAGTGAGACTCTATGAAGAAGAAGATTACAATAACCCCTTCCCTGCCACCCACTTTAAAACGAAAAAGTACGAGGGGTTGAGGGAAATTATTAAAAAAATAACTCTCTCCTGTTTATTTATTTTCAAAATTTTCAAAAATCAAAATTTTGAATTTTAATCGATAATTTGTGTGTGTATATATATATGTTAACTAATTTAATATATATAAATACCAAACCATATGATTGATTTTAATACTATATCACATATAATATAACATGTAGTGTATTAATCTTTCACTTAGCCTATGGTATTACTATGATTAATTTTAACCTATCGTATTAATATGAATCATATTCATATTCAAATATTTATTTCTCTCAAACAAAACTTTATATGATAATGTATCATATACATTACATTAATTATATCTCATATAATTAATCCCCTTTGATTAATTTGAACTATTTAAATTAGTCCAAAATTATTTCGTTTCTCATTAATCCTTATCGAGCTAGGACCTTATGGATCTATAGATTGAAGTTTCAATAGTACTTGATTAATTAATTAAAATTTTTAATCAAATCAATCAACTTCCATTAATTGGTCACTCCACTAAAGATCGACAACTGTACTTTTCACACTATATATATATTTTCGTGTCCATTGGATATAACCAATCAATAGTGTGTTGACCTTTCACAAATTGCTCGTTAGTAAAAATGGGCCAAAATTATCGTTTTCCCTTGTAGTTATATCTAACTCCTCGAGTACTACTGATAATTCAATAAGTTATAGTCAAACTATAACTGAACCTCTCTTGGATTAGGAGAGAGTGTGGTGCTATATTGTTCAATCTCTATAATCATCCCTCAAGAAAGTAATTTCTCCACTTACTTTAACACTAGGGGAGAAGTGAATTCCTTATTGTGTAACTACGTTTTCAGTTCCCCAATCAGACACCCCAAAATGGTAGGCATATTGAGTCAGCGAAATTGACTACTTTCACCCATGCAAATCAAAAGATCGCCTTCGATAGGAGTTCACAACTCACTCAAGATTCAGATCAAGTCACCTATGGTCATCCTGGTGAGATGTAAGTCTCTTATAGTATCGGTGTTATATAGAGAGATTTGTGATTCAGTCTTATACAAACTTTTTGTATAGAATATTTTCACTCACATGTCTCCACATGAATGACCAGGATCAGGTCATTTGTAGCACTTTATAGCAATTGTAACAACTACAAAGCGAGTCGTATTCGTAGTGTCACCATGATAAGGTACCAAACTGTATCCATCTATTATAGACCGTTCAAGTTGTTACTTAAACATGATATACCTGTATGTCTCCGCATACATCTTTACATTACAGTAGATAACCTTAGATCTTAGTTTATTAGTTTTTGGGTTAATGCAATTAAGTGTCGAATAAAATACCTATTGTTTTATTAAATAAATAAATTGTTTGTACAAATACAATTACAAACTGGAAGACCATGATATTTAGGACATCACCACAACACAAATGACTAACTCCCCATTGAAAATCCATGTTGAAACGATTAGATCTACAAATTTAATGACAACAATTCTCATTGAATTTTAAGGATTCAATAAATATTATATTTTTAACTACAAATATTATAAAATTTATTCAAATTTTATCGATCTATTTGAAAATGTCCAATTTTGGGTCTTTATATTTTCAATAAACCTTCCGTTTACCTTTTCAAAGTTAATCTAATCTAAATTGATTAAATAATAACAATAACTTTCAAATTAGAAATTACATTATGTGAACATGTTTACAAATTTATAATGAAAAGACAACATTTTCTTTCTCGAATTAGTTTATTATAAGCGAGATTTTCAAAAAAAAAAAAAAAAAAAAAAAAAACTATTTACACCAAATAACAAAATTTAATCTTACTTGATAAAAGCTCATAGAAGTTTATTAGTAATAGAAACTAATAGAAGTTTTGCAATATATAATATATATATATTTTTATTATTTACGTAAATAATTTAACATTTTTTTTTTTGGATATGTGAAAATATAATTTAACATCAATTTCTACCACTAAAAATTCGTTTTTCATGAAATACAAACGCATCTTTAGTAATCTATCCACATGCAAAGAAAGCAAAATAATCAGAAAGGCCCTTGGAGAAGCAAAGACACGTGTCAAGATGACATGAAAACTAGGTCAGAAAAAACCAAAACTCCCCATGTTGTTTAGCCCGCTCTTTCAAAAGCGCAAAAAAAAAATAATAATAATAATAATAATAATAAAAATTCTATATTTCTCTGTATTCCCATTTTATTTTCCCTCCACTCCTTTCCCGCCTCTCCTCTCTCTATCTCTCTCCTCTCAATGCTCCTTCTCCCGCCCACTCCCTCACTCCATAAATCCCCATTTCCCCTCATCCTCATCTTCATCTTCTTCCTTTCATCTCTGCAACATGAATCGAAGATCCAGAAGATCGGGGAACTCTCAATCCGAGACGTTTCACAAGTATCTAAAACCCGGTGCACTAGCACAAATTCGGAATTCTCGGATGATCGCTCGATTCAACCGGGTCAATTTGGTCTCTCAGATCTACTCCACTCGTTCCTCCTCGTATCCTTCCACTATACCCATCGACTCCGGTTTGCTTCAGGTTAACATTGTTGATGCTTCCCCTTCCTTTGCTGGGAGGGTGTACGGCCCTCTCTGCTTGCAGCGGAAGAAACTTTTGGCTTCTAAGTCTTTGTGGTTCCTCACTTCTAGCCCTACCAATCTCACACCCGATTCTCCGCCTGATCCGGTTATTGAAGTGTTAGGGGGGTGAATTGTATAAGTTTTTGTGTATGGAATAGTTTCAACTTGTGAATCGATCTTTTTCTTTGTGAAATTAATATCAATCTGTAATACATGATACCTTTTGTAGGTAGTGTTTGATGATGGATTGTGAAAATTTTTCTTGATTTTGACCGGATTTTAATAATAAGATCTATCATATTCTCGATCCATTGTGTTTACGACACTGATTTAGATTTTTTTTAACTCGTATTTGGTTATCTTATCTGCGCCATTCTATTGAACTTCTCTAATCTAGGGCTTATGTTGAACTTCTGGTCAACTTTGGTCCACGACTGACATAGTAAGGGTTGGAAGCATTTGCAATCTTCTTCCAGCCATGTCACCAATAATGCGGGTCTGTTTTCTCTTGTTTACTCGGTTTGTTCATCAACTGTTCTGTAGTTATAAATTTGATCTTAATGTTATGTGGATCAAGGGTTTTTGGCCATTGAATGATCCACGCCTTCAATTCTATATTGATGGTGTTATAAATTGTTCGAAGATATTTATTCCATCTTGCCCGAGTTTTTAGTCCGCAAGTTTAAGATAAACAAATACCACATATAAATGCTTACTTTCTAACTTCAAGTCTAATTCTAATTAGGTTTTATTGCTCTTTACTGGCATGACTTGGTTTGCAAATACCAATGCGATGCAATTGATCTTGTCATCCTATAAGAAATAGGAAAGAGACTGACTGTGCTTCTAGCATTTCAGGATTTTTACTTTTCTTTGTGAAAGATCAATAGGGTGAATCGTTATTAAGAGAGTGGCATCTTCCGTTGGTTACATTAACATACCATATTTTCTTTCATGCTTCATTTGGCTTGCATGTATTTCCATTTCGTAACGCTCCTTTGTTTAACAATGTTAGCTAGTTAGGCGACAACTTGTTTTATTGATAATTTTCATTGTATATTCCTGCAGCATCATCCCTTAATATCCTTTTATGGCAGTACTTAGTAGATAATTCATCTCCTTCCTTAATTACACTGCTTATATGTCCAGTTCTCAATGCTCCTTTGTTTAACATTGTTAGCTAGTTAGGCTACATTGTGTTTTAAGGACAATTTTCATTGCATCTTCCTGCAACTTAAGTTTCATCCCTTGTTATCCTTTTATGGCAGTAGCTAATCATCAACTAAGTTTATTTCATCTCCTGCTTTAATTGCTTTACGTACATTTCCATTTCTTAAGGCTGCTTTTTCTTTTTTCTTTTTTTTTTTCCTAACAATGTTATCTAATTAGAACACAATTTGTTTTTAACGATAATTTTTATTTTATCTTCCTGCAATATCATCCCTTGATATCCTTTTATGGCAGTACTCAGTAGATAATTCATCTCCTTCTTTAATTGCATTGCTTATATATCCATTTCTCAATGCTCCTTTGTTTAACAATGTTAGCTAGTTAGGCCACGTTTTCTGTTTTAAGGATAATTTTCATTGCATCTTCCTGCATCATGAAGTTTCATCTCATAACGTGTTTTTATGGCAGTAGCTAATCAACTATGTTTATTTCCTCTCCTGCCTTAATTGTCTTGCATACATTTCCATTTCTTAATGCTCCTTTGTTTAACATTGTTAGCTAGTTAGGCTACGAGTTGTATTTAATGACAATTTTCTTTGTACCTTTCTGCAGTATCATATCTCAATGTCCTTGTATGACGATAGTTATTAGTCAGACGTTAACTAGGTTGATAATTCCTCTCTTACTTTAATGGCTTTGCTTATGTTTCCATTCCTTTTTTAACAATTAGCCAGTCAGGCCACGTTTTGGTTTTAAGGATAATTTTCATTGCATCTTCCTGCAACTTGATTTTCGTCCCTTGATATCCTTTTATGGCAGTAGCTAATCATCAACTATGTTTAATTCCTCTCCTGATTTAATTGCTTTGCATATATTTCCATTTCATAATGCTCCTTTGTTGTGTACCCACACCTTGAGGACAAGGTGTGTTTTAGGGGCCGGTAGTGATAGAATCGGTATTAGGGGATTATTAGGGTATTAAGGTCATAATAGGAATTAGATAGAGAGTTAGTTATAGTTGTTGGTTATAAATAGAGGGAGAGGAGAATGGAGGAGGTAAACAATATTTTGCATATGAATTAGGGTTTGAGAGTTATCTCAAGATTGAGAGGGTCCAAGTACCTCGAACACTTGGTTTATCTTGTATTTATGTTATCTTTTATATTTCAATATATCCGGATTCTATCACTTTGTTTAACAATGGTAGCTAGTCAGGCCATGATTTGTTTTTCTTGCAATATATAGTTTCATTCCTCAATATTCTTTTTTGGCAATAGCTGAGTTAATTATGTTGATAATACCTCTCTTGCTTGTATTGCCATGCATGTATTTCCATTTCTTGATGCCTCCTTGTTTATCAATTTTAGCTAGCTAGGCCATGTCTTGTTTTTAAAGATCATTTCCATTGCAGCTTCTAGCAACATTAAGTTTCGTCCCTTAATACCCTGTTTTGGCTAAACCTAAATGTTAACCATGTAGATAAGTCTTCTCTTGTATTAATTGCCTTGCATATATTTCTATTTCTTAATGCTCCTTTGCTAAACAATATTTGCTAGTTAGGTCGTAATCATAATTTGTTTTCAATGATCATTTTCCCTCCATCTTCCTCCAACATAAAGTTTCACCCTTCAATAGTCAATATTCTTTTTTGGCCGTAGCTAACAGTTAGCTATGTTGATAATTCGTCTCCTGTTTTAAGTATCTTGCATATATTTCCACTTCTTAAGGCCTCCTTTGTTTAACAGTGTTTGTTAGTCAGGCTATGATTTGTTGTTAAAGATCAATTATCTTGTAAGGTTCGTTCCTCGATATCTGTATGGCAGTAGCTAATGGTCAAGTATGTTGATAATTGCCTTCCTGCTTTAGTTGTCTGGCCTATATTTCCATCTTTTAATGCTTCCTTGTTTAATAATGTTAGCTAGTTGTGCAAAAGAGTAATGAGCAAACAAATGAGCCTGTGTCTTAGAATTACGACAACACATAGAGCACCAAGAGGAAGAGAGAAGCATGTAAGGCATATGACAATGCAATCGATCCGTTATATTTATGGTTCCAAGGTTGAGTTCCCATGACAGAACCTAGCAAGTCAACCATAAGAGATTTGACAGTATAATAACTAGAAGAATCTAAATATCAGTAGAGGGGTGAAATCTAAAGATGTCCACAAGGTGGGGTCGGGGATGTCATTCCCCATCCCCGTCCTCGCTCCCCATTTTATTCCCCATTCCCATTTTATTCCCCACGGGATTGGGGTGGGGATTCTCCGCGGGGATTGGGTTCCCCACGAGAATTTTTTTCCAGTTACCTTTTTTTTTCTTTTTGTAAAAAGCTCATTAATTTAAATCACTAACGTGAGCAAAATTTAATTAAATAATTAAATTTATCACTAATTTTTTATTATGGTTAGTTTTATATGACAATTTGAATTTAAAGATAAATGACTCAAATTTTGGTCTAAAAAAGCTAATTAATTTTTTTAGTAGAAAGAAATAAATATAAATCAAATTATTCACATATATAATATAAATTTAAACATATTCATTATCTTTCTAAAAAAATAATTAAATTTGAAATTTAAATGTAATATTTATATAATAATAATAACATAACATTAGATAACTATACTAAATAAATATGTAAAAGCTAATCGAGGCGGATTCGGGGTTGGGGGCGGCATTCCCCATCCCTATCCTCGTTTACCTTATGAGAATTTTTTCCTCCACCCTGGGTCCCATGGGGAAATTGGACATCAACCACACTAGTGATTTAAATTAGCTAATTTACAGATATATTGATGTGATAAAGTGGCCCATTCAGATATTTCCAGATCATTAAGATTACGATGAAGATGAAGATCCCTGGATTCAGTTTCGACAATCTAGATATCATTAGGACGAAGGGTTAGGCAGAACAGACGAGAGAAAGTAGTGGATAGAATACCACACTCGAGCCAAAGATCTATCCAAAAAGAGGTAATAGAACCATTACTGATATGTTGGTGGACACAACTGTCAGTCAACTCAACATTTTGACAAATATACCTCCAAAGGGAAAGATGAGAGCCCCGATGTCTAGAAGAAGACCAACCACTTTCATTCAAATGGTGCTTAGCAACAATAACTTACAATTCAATACAGATAGATATATAGATGTACATATTTGCCCCTCGTTCTGATAATTTTATAGTAAAATTTTGAATACTTAAATAGTTGATTTTTTTTTTCGGTCTTAACTTTCACCTTTCTCGCAAAAATAAATAATAATCTTTTGAGAAGTAGATATGCATTTGTTTTGGGTTTGATTTAATCGAACTTTAATAGTATTAATTATTGTTCACAGTGTACTATTTATCTTTTATTATTAGGTTACATTTCATCTACCTTTAAAACTCCTAAATTATTAAAATTTTCACATATGGCGAGAACCTCAGTATTTGAACTGCACTCCAAATATCTCAAATCTGTACGCAGGACCAAGGTAAGTGAACATTTTCAATTCATTTTACAAGTATCTATGAATCTCTTGTCAATTTTTATTTTGATAGGTTAATGCATGAAAATTTCTAAAATTATTGTAGTATATATTTCTGGGATTTTTTTAGATATATTTTTTTTATTTTATTTGCCTTCTTAATTTTTCTTTTCCTGAATAACAATGAATGTTTGATATATATATTTTTTCTGTACTATGTTAGTACTACAGATTTTACTACCAATTTTCTCGATAACGGGAGCTTTCAAGAAGAGTCAAATTTTTTTACCTTCCTTTTCGAGAACATAGGATTTTATATATTGTAGGGTTTTTTTCTTTTTTCTTTTTTTTTTTAATAAATAATTTATTTATTTATTTATAAATAAGAATAAGTAGGGAAATCTAGAGAATGCATAACTTGATATGAAAATCGAGTAAATAGATAAACTTTGTGTTCGAGCGTTTACAAAATTCATTATCTTGAGAATTATAAAAGCTAACATCTTTGAACGCATGATTTTTATAAAAAGAAGCAAAAATCAACTAAGGAAACATAAGCCGTAGTCGTGGATGCATAAAGAAATCATATCAATTTCAATCTTGCATGCAAAGAATCACGCGTTAAGCAGAAATATGAGGAAAGAAAAATGACAAATGCATGAGCGGTGGTCATCAAATCAAAGTGCAAGTTAGTAGCTAATTTGAGACTGTCACGATATTACCAATGAATCTGTGATGCAAAGATTTGACATAGTAGGACATGAAATTAAATGCATTGTGTCAAATAATCATTAGAAAGAGGTTGAGAATCTTTCTTTTGACGCCTATAAATAGCCCAAAGATCTTCATTTCAAGTGTAGAACCTTTTGCCAAGAAATTGGCCGAAGCTCTACAAAAAATTCCCCTCAAACCGCCATTGTCTCCACCTCTTGAGCTTCTCTCCGAGGAATTTTGAGTGAGAGCTTAGTCTTCTTCTATAAACAGGGAAAGTGCGCCACCAACATCCATTGCAACCACCTTGAAGCAGCCACCATCAAAGCCAAAAGGAGCAAGAGATTGCAACCGGTGACTTGACATGTCCATCTCCCTACTTTACTCCATTTTCTTTTTATTTGCAATTTGTATTAAAATTTTGAGATTGAGAAACTCAATATTTCTTAATATAAATATGATTTCCATTATCTCTCATCTTTCCATGCTTCCAATTTTCTCCATCACGAGCAATTAAATTTCTAGTGGGTTGAGAAGATTAAACTGACATTTTTCACAAATTTTGCATAAGTTAAAGTTCATCTTGTTTAGTATGTGCTTAATCTATTGCTTGAATCCATCTGAAAAATAGGTTTAAGTAGAATTAGCTAACTACTGTGGAACTCATTAAGCAAGGAAAGACGTAGCTTTAGAGATATAGTCAATCTTTTGTCATATAATTAACTTAAGCATGCTTCCTAGAGATAGAGTAAATGTGGCATCAGGCATGAAACACTGAGAGGTGATTTCTTCATTTTATAAGTTAGTGACATGAATGTATACTTATTTATTATTTAGGAGAATGTTAGTAAACCTTCTCAACTGATTTTCACCATTTCAATGCACGCTGCTTTATTAGTGATTGCATCTCCATCACCACCACCATTATCACCATCATTCCATGCATTATCACCATCACACACCACTAGACACATACTCTCCATGTAATTCATCATTTAGTCTTGTTCACCTCACAATTAGTCTAGACGCATGATACTTACGAATTATTGTGAAAGCCAGTCAACCAATCTTACTTAAGTTATATCAAGCCCCTATGTTCGACCCTTATACTCACCAGAAAATTCTAGTTGAACTTACATTTGGGTTTAATTAGGGAAAACTTGTGTTCACTTAGATAATTCAACTCATTAGTTTTACACGAGTACAACATAAAGCAATCAATATTTTTGTACACGCAACAATTTTTTTTTTTTTTGATGTCATTGCCAGGGATTTAGTTAACTAACTAGTGTTTGAATTGTATTTGATTTTCGTAGATACTCGATTGAAGGTGTATTGCATGCCTAAGCCGAAAGCATAACAAACAGTATATGAGTGAAGGCACACCGCTAGAGCTCCTATTTGACCTAGAGATCAAGAGGACTTTTAGAAGAAGAATTAGATCAAATTGGTGAAGAAGACAACGAAAAAGATCTAGGACCATAGAGGATCAATAGAACAATCTTGCGGTGCCAAATGCAACCAACAATGCCAATAATGTATTGGCACATACCAATCCAATACACCTTGCACATGATCATCCTATAAGAGAGTACACATCACCAAATTTATATGATTTCTCACCCGGGATTATGCGCCCAGTGTTTGAGGAGCTATATTTGAAATGAAACTAGTCATGCTTCAAATGATTCAAAATGTCAAACAATTTAGGGGTGCACCAGGCGAGGACCCTCATGCTCATTTGAAGAGCTTCATTGAAATGCAAGACTAAAACTAAGGGTGTTCAAAGGACCCGACAACCCAAACAACCCAGAATACCCAACCCAAATTAGAAGGTTGGGTTGAGTTAGTTTAAAATTTGGGTTGGGTTAGGTTATTTTTTTATATTTTTCGGGTTGGGTTGGATCTCAAGTTGAGATTTTAAAAAATTTGAGTTGACTCAACCCAACTCGAATTTCTAATAATAATATTAAAAAATATATTTGATAATAATAAAATATTAGTGGAAGAAATAAAATATTAATATATATATATATATATTTTAGGGTTTCTTCTTCTTCAAAGTTCAATTTTCTCCACTTCTCCTCTCAATCTCATTCACCTTCAAGGCTTCAAGCAAGACCTTGATGACTCAACCTCCGTCGTCGCCGTTCCATCGCTGTCATACTATCTCCATCTCCATCGTCTTGACTCTTCGTGTCCGACCGTCTGTCTCGACTCTTTTTTGTTTCGACTGTCAGTGTCCATCTCTGTGTCTCTGTCTCCAATCGTCTCTGTCTCCGACCGTCTCCATCTCCGTCTCCAGTTGTCTCGTCCGATCGTCTTGGTTGTCTCCGTCTTCGTCTCCGATTTTGTTGTCTCCATTTTTTTTACTTTGATTAGTTAGTGATTCATCTCTAAGTCTAAACTTTGCCATCTTTTTTTAATTTCATATCTCCACTTCTCCGTCTCCAAGACCGTTGCCTAAATTTCAGATTTCGAGTGACAGATTTCAAGGTCTGTAAAAATGTCTTTGTGTGCTTTGTTTATTTTTTTTGTTGGATTGTTGGTGGATTTTTTTAGTACTTGTGTTGGTTGTTGTTTTAGATTTTTCTACTTGCTTTGTTTATTGAATGTCTAATTATAAATAGTCTTAGATTTTTCCTTTTTTGCTTGGTGATTATTCTGTTTTGAGTCTTTGACTATAGTTTCTCAATTTTTATAGTTTATAGACAGCAGTAGTGGACATCTTAGCCAAACAAGTCTTAGTCCTAGTCCTAGCCCTATTCCTGATCTTTTTCATGTCGTTGCTAACATAATTGAAATTGGGAATTCAAGTAAACCACCACTACCTACTAAGAAGAAGCCTAAAGCTACTAAGACAACCTCCACTGTATAGGATCACTTCAAAAAGTTGGAAAAAAATAGTACTAGGTGCACGTACAATTATTGTGGTAGTAATTTTGTGACTACATTTTTTTAGTAAACAAACATGTGCTAAGATGTTAATTGTTGATGAATGGCATTCAAATTTATAGAGAATAAGGGTTTTAGCCATTTTTGTAGTGTGTCTTGTCCTAAGTTTGACCTTCCTTTGAGAGTAACAATTGCTAGAGACATCTATCAGCTTTATCTTAAGGAAAAAAGAAGTTGAGATCATTTTTAGTTAGCAATTCCCAAAGGGTCAGTCTTACAACTGACACATGGACTTCATTGCAAAATGTTAACTACATGGTACTCATTGCATGCTTCATTAATTAAGAAAGGGTTTTGCATAATTTTATTTTGAACTTTTGTCAAGTTGCTAACCATAAGTGTGAAACCCAGATTTTCATTTTTCCTACTTAAGTAGGTGGAAGTTAAATTCTATGTTGAAATGAAGGAAATTTCTAAGTGTTGAATAGATTTTCCTTAAGTAGTTTTAAGTTAAGCTTTAATTGGTGAAATTTGGCTAAGTGTAAGGTCAAAAAGGACCCATGCGTGAAGTATTAAGAGACATTAACGCATAAGTTGAAAAGGCAACCATGCGTTTGTAAGGTTAGACGCATGATTGGCCAAAATATTGGCAAGAGGCATTGCTAAGAGTTGTCATGCGTTGGAAGCCAAGGAGAAAATTGGCTAAGTGTTGGACTAGGCATTGCTATGCATTGGAAGCGTTGGATGCATTGGAAGGGTGGTATGTGTCCATACGGCTGAAGGAAGAAAGTTGAAAGTGATGCGTTGGAAGGTTGGAATGGCACGAGGGTCAGGGGCGCAGGGTGTGCGAGGATGCGGGGCCAGGCATGCGCTGGAGGGTGCCATGCGGCCGTCCCATGTGTCAGTGCCAAGCGCCCATGCGTTGATGCCATGCGAGCCATGCTGTGATGCCAAGCGACCTATGCGTCGATGCCGAGTGAGCTATGCATCAAGGACGATCGACCATCCTATACGTTGATGGTGGTTTGCTCTTGTGATTGTTAAGGCTTGCAGTGACAAAGTAAGTGAGTTGGGTTGCATTGTAGAAGATGTGATGGTGTTGAGTTGAAAACCAAGTGGAGCCAAGGGTTTCTATGCGTTGATTATTACACTATGCGTTGATTATAGACTATGCGTTGATGGCCAACTATGCGCTGATGGCATACTATGCGTTGAACATTCAAGGGTTTGTGAACGCATATGAAGGATGAACACGTATGAAGGATGAATGCATTCAAAGACGTCATCCGGACATGTGGCTTATTAGGAGGAATTCTTAAGCCTTAAGTAAAAGAGGTGGATGCATAAGAAGACATGCAAAGTTGAGGGCTATGCGTTGGTGAAAGGAGAAGAAGACACTTTGGCTTGCATTGATGTAAGAATGCATTGATGGTGTGAGGAAAAGACACTTGGACATGCGGCCAAGTAGAAGGTGTCGGTCGTGGAGCAATCTTGGACGCCTATGAATAGAGCCAAGGACTTTAGATAAGAACTCAAATTCTCTTCAAAAGACATAAAGAAGAGTGTGTGAGGACTAATTAGGAGAAGATTATGCACTGATGGAAGAATGCATGCATTGGTAGCAAGACTATGCATTGGTCAAGAAGTTCCAAGAGGGGAGATGCCGTCGGGCAGAAAAGATAGGAAATAGCATCAACTTGGAACGAGGAGTTCTCCCAGAATACTAGTGTGTTTGAAGTGATTTCAAAGCCATCTGAAAGCTAAAAGAGTCTAGTTTTCAGGGTAGAG
>NC_143482.1:53527672-53555672 GCF_027475165.1 Benincasa hispida
CTCAATCATTTCCTTCGCCCCACCAAAGTCCAATTCACGCTTTTATGCCACCTCCAGTAATTTTCGAGCCAACTGGGTAAGGAACTAGTAACGTGGCAGCATCCGAAGGCCTAGTTGGACAAGAAGAGCCAGCGCCCCAACGCAGCAGCATAGACTTGGAGGAGTTGAAAACATTCATTAGTGATCAACTCCGTCCGTTGGCCGCATCAATTGAAGAACTTCAACAACAAAACAGTGTACTAAGTGATTACCTGAGGCAGCAAACAAGATGCATACAAGACCAGTTCGTATACATAATGCAGTACATCAACCAAGTCTTGGTGGGTATGTTTGCCTTGCCTCCATTACCAACACATCTCAGGAATCCCCTGCGTTTCATGGATGAGAACCCTGAAGAAGAAGAACGCAGAGATGATGTGCTAGCGCAGTAATATTTTAGGGTGTTGGGTTACAGAAAAACTTTTGTAAAATTGAGTTTATTTGTTCTTTTACATCTTTTTGTTATGTTAATGAAATCTATGTTTAAATATGAAGAATGAATGAAAAGTTATCATTTCGAATCTTTGCGTTTGTCTTCAGCATACTTTATTTTTGTTCTTTGATTATTTTTTTCTAAGTCTTGTGCTTAGCATAACCTCAATGATATCAACTATATGAACTCATAAGCATAAGATCAGAGTGAGGAAAATAGACAAGGCTTGAACTTCTCTTAAAAGATTAAGTTTACTTTCTAACGCGTGCAAGATTTAGATCTTAAACTCCTTTCAATTTCTCAAAGCTTTTTAAAACTTTGTTTCTCTTTTGGCAATGAGGATTTGGCTCGTTTCCAAATTGGGGATGAGTATAGCTCATTTCCAAATTTGGAGATGGGGGAAATCCGAGTGTAGACACATCAACGAATATACCATGAAGAAAAAGGGAAACAAAAGTAAAAAATTCAAACGCAGCTCCTCTGTCATTTCCTCAAAAGAAAAGAATCTTAATTGGCATGAGCTTAGTTAGAACAGGCACTTGGTCGTAGTTGGATGTCCGCATGACACCTTTGGGGGCAAGCCAAAACGAAGTTAAGTCACCTAGACCAACGCGTCCCATAAAACTCCTCTATCTAGTCAAGAGAAAGAAACTATACCTTGAAAAAGGAATGAATATTAGATATGAGTTTAGTTGTAAAGGGTTATAATTCGTAGTTGGATGCTCGCATGACACCCGTGGGGGAAAGACAAAACGAAAGTGGGATACCTGGAGCAATGCATGGGTAAATAAGTACGCAATCATTTTCTTTTTATCCAGTGTTTGTTTTTTTAAAAGAAAAATCATCTTACACATTGCTGGAAACAAAATATTAGTCTTTTTAAGAAACGCGTCAAGCTAAGTATATTTTCTCAACTCTTATTTAGCTTTGTGATTGAATATGATGAGAGGTGAAACTTGAGTATCTAAGGCTGAGGAGATAGCAAGGAATTACTTTAGAATGCTTGAGGACAAACATTGTTCAAATTTAGGGGTGGTTGATAACTTGTAAAAATACAAGTTATCTTTGCTCTTAAGTTGGAACAATTAGGGTTTTTAATGATAAATTCTCCTTATTTTTAATAGAAACACATGGATTTACTTGAAAAATAGCAAATTCATGTAAAAGAAGTTTTATCACTGATTATCACGGCGCGAACGCACGACATTGCAGGATTTCAATGCAAGAACTGACAACAACGCATTAGACAAGTGCCGCAGGAAACGCGCTAACGCATGAGCCATCCGTCGGAGGGAATTCAACGCATGGAAGATTCGTTACTCTGGGCTGATTGTGTCACATCACCACTTTCAAGCATGGGCACCTGCAACAGGCGGCGTCTGAAAAGCTTCCAAGAGGTCAGGCGGCCAACCAGGACATGGAATTTAATTGTGACCAGGGCATGGATTTAATTGTAGCCCATCCTCCAAGTGGACGAGACCAGCACCTATAAATACTTGAAGACCCTCCAAAATTAAAGGCAGACAATTAGAAACTCCATACTCTCTGTAAATTTTTAGACTTAGTTTTAGCTGTACAAGCTGTGCCGAGGTGTAAGACGATCGAAGGAACTGAGAACCACCATAACCGCCAGCCAGGGAGTGGAGAAAGTTATTCTTGAGAAAGATACTCTGTCCTCGACTCTTTAAAGTGATTGTACACAACAAGATTGAACCAAAGAAATACAAGAGATTGTATTATTTGTCTTGACTCATTCTCTCTCTTAATATCATTTTCATATCATTTTGATTGAATATAGTTCTTTGTAAAGACTCATTGATTCTTTATAAAATTCATATATTTGATCATCACTTTTGCTACTGTTTGTCTTCTGTTTATGTTGGAAGCATTAGTACTTCATGCATAATTCTGTTCCAACGCCTAACCCAACTTGACAACTTGCTGAAAGCATCTTTAACTTAGTTGTCTGAAAGAATAGCTAAGTCGCATGAAGCAAAACGCCTAGTACAGCTAGAGATAGACTTACTGGTGTTTCTTGCATTCTATGTTAGACGCATACAACCTAGAGATAGACTTGTATGTCATTTGCATTAAGAAATGTTGAATGGAGTCTAACGCATGAACAGAAAGATAAGCAAACCATCCCATTTCATCCACACTACATAAGTTGTGTACAAGTATCTTTAACCGGCACGTCCACTTACAAAAATTCCATTCTCATATGAACCATCATTTTCCACTCAGCTCTTTTGTATCACATTGCACAGGCATAGCATATTAGTGTAAATAACACATCTTTTGCATTTATTAAGGAAAACCCCTACTGCAAGTACAACACATTCTCTGTGTTTAGTGAACTGAATCCCTGTGTTCGACCCTGGACTTGCCAGGAACCTAGATTATATTTATACTTGGGCTTAATCTAGGAAAACTTGAATGCCATTTTAAGGAGTTGTGTGCTCTCTGTGTATAACTCTAACGCCCCAAAGCATTGCACATATTTGGACGCATTAAGGCACAGTACAGCACTCATACTTAGAATTTTTTTTTCCAATCTGTTTTACTCTAAACACTCCTAACGCACCACACGTTAGAAAGTGGAACACTCATTCATAAGATTTTCCATCGCATTTATAGATTCGTTTGTACAACTTCATAGCCAGTCCTCGACCCCTGTATCATAATAGTTTAGGAATTTACTTTATCAACACATTTTTACTTTCAGCGCAATTTATATTTCTATACAAACAAAAATTCTTTATTCATTATTATAACCGGTTGCATGTATCACATTAGTATCGAATTTAATGACAACAATCCCCGTGTTCGACCTCGGATCATTATGAGAAACTTGCGTTGGAATTATACTTGGTTTCAATGCAAGGAAACTTGTGACACGCACTACTTCATCGCGTACTATGAGCATATCACTATAAACGCATAGAACATAGTATCGCATAAAATGTCTTTATCGCAAAGCACTTGAGCGCATATAGAGCATCATTCATTCATTTATCAGCCCAATAGATAGATAACATTCCATTTTTATCCTCACAAGTTTATGGCAACATGAGCTTGTAGCATAGTATCTATCATCACAATGCATAATAATTAATAGATAAAGATAATAAAAAACCAATAGTCAACAGACACAAAGCTATATCTTCAGTGAAAAGAGTGCAACTGTGGGTTTTTAATGGAGTGTACCCACAGTTTACGAATATTGATTAATTTGGTTAATGAGTTTAGGAAATTAATCTCATATCGTTGGAGCTTCTGATATGTAGGTTCACCAGGTCTCCTTGTTAGCTCACTAATTTATATTAATGAGGAATGATTTGAATTGTTCAAATCAATTGAGGAAATTGTATATTAATGTATAATTAATTATCGATGCAATCTATAATTTACGTTATGTTAGAGAAAAATATTTGAATGAGATTCAAATATTTAATTTATGTGGATTAGATTCATGAATAATTAATTAATTAAAATGTTAGAGAAGTGGAAGCAGATAAACATGTGATATTTATATATTAATTAATTAACTATATATTAAATTAGAGTTAATATGTGGTTATTTAATTAATGTGTCAATTAATTAAAGAGGGGTTATTTAATTAATGTATCAATTAATTAAATACGAGGTTATTTAATTAATGTGCCAATTAATTAAGAAAGAGATATTTAATTAATTGGCATCAAGGGTGAAAAACGGAATATTTGGACAAACGATAAACCCTTCTCCATATAAATGAATCCTATTAGCCCATTTACTGCAAGAATTGATTTTGCAAAAAATCATACCCCAACTCTAGAAAGAATTCCTCTTTATACTCTCTCTACAATCTCTCTTTACCTCTTCCTCTTCCAAAGGTTGGAGACCACTCATCCAACTCTTGGAATCCTATGGAATCCTAGATAAAGTTGTTCTTGTGGTAGTGTCAGTGATCGTTGAGAAGATGCTCGTGTGAAGAACAATAGCAATTTCGAGAAGCTTGGAGTCTATGAAGGTAAGAATCATTCTTCCCTTTTGCTTCTTTATAATGCATGCTTAGCACAATGTTTATCCTATTCCATTTTGTTTAGCTTGTTGTTTTGGGTTCATTTAAAATAGAAAAACTGATTACAAGGCATCCTCACGCTTTCGCTCAGGATTCGATCCCTACAATTGGTATAATCTACATTTTGAATGTGAGGTTTGCAATATTGGGTGTTTACATTTTTTGTCATTTAGCTTTACGTTTTAATCCGATTAATATGTAAGGGCTTATTATTTTATGGGCATTTATGTTTATCTATCGAGTCTGTATGTCCGTGTAGATCGAGGAGAAAGAGTTGTTGAAGAGATCACTGAAAAACGGAGGTTTTCAGTCCATGTGATGCTTGGCTTTTATGAAGTGGAAGTTATGGATGTTATGTGTTGGTGGATTGCGTTGTGAACTCAAGTTTCCCCAGGGGAATCCAAGTGTAAATTCCTTTGAGTTTCCTAGTAAGTCCAGGGTCGAACACAGGGACTTGTGAAAATAGTTACGTTGGAGATTTTTATGAAAACTTGCAGTAACCAGTTGAATAAATAAGTGTTGGGTTGTTTTTGCATTAATGAAAATAATAACAAATGCAGCAGAGTTCAAAAAGAGTTGGTAAATGGGAAATACGATGAGTATGTAGTGAACGGGTTGAGAAGGGTTTCGGCTAACACTCCCTAGGATGCGTTCATGCCTTGCGATCATGCAACATGCATACAATAGTAAACCACCTCTCGACGTAAATGCCACGGCTTCTAAGGTTAGAATGCATGTGATAAATATGCGATAAGTCAGCAGGGTTTATACATAAACCTCTATCTCTATTTATGCGATGACAACATGAAATTCACACAAATATGTGACCACATAATACCATTCCTATTCCTAGGATGCATGCGATGCAAGTTGACAAACAGAGCTTATCTCTAAGTCCATATCTCTTGTTTATGCAAGCCTAGTCTTGCTCTTTCGAGCCCAGATTCTAACCTAGCTCTCTGGAGACATTAGGTTCTTTCTTTAGATTCTCTCTCGAGTAACTCTAAGGGGGTAATTTGCACACCATAAAACAAGACAATCACAGGCAATGAACTTCCTAGATAATGTTAGCTTAGTTCCTCTCAACCCATTCAACTAGTTTAGCTACTCATGCATATTGAGAGAGTGAGCAGATGTAGAAATAGAACTTCCATTGAATAGATATAAAATGAAATACAGAATAACAATGCAAGTGTAGTAAAAAGCCTAGAGCAATTTCTTGCTACCAGGCGTTACACTATTTCTACTCGTGCTCTAAAGATAATCTCGCTTTTGCGAGAGTCGGCCCGCTCTCTGCTCTTACTCCCCAAGGTTCTCTCTCGAGCTGCCTTAGACAATCTCTAGCGTCACCACTCTTCTCTTGATCCACCATAAAATGGAAATGAAAACTATGAAAAGAGGTATGAACTTGTAATGGTGATGAGGTAATCGACTGCTTAACCCCTTCTCTAAAGAATGCACTTGATATTTATAGGGCATCAAAGGTGAAAGGCGGCTTCTCTCTACTGGTTGTACAGATGGAACAGCTTTAATTCCTGATTAATGCGCCGGATAATTGTCACCGATAAAGCTGGATGTACTTTGTGACCGTTATCGGCTATCAACTTGATTTGGATCCAACTGTCATCAGCTTTTTGTCCCATCGATCTTAATTGTCCTTTCATCTGGATGCGCCCACCATATGTCGGTGATTCTTCTTGGGTGAATATTTAATCAATGCAAAGTCTTTTGGTGAAGTTGTGCTTGACCAATGTATTCCTATGATTGCATTCTTTGCATTGCATTAACGCCTTATTCTGCACAAAAATATAAAGATCAATTGCTCTAATGTGTTGGACGCATGCGACCACAATATTATAGAATTTATGCTTAATGGATGCAGTTTAACATATTCTATCAACGCAATCCAACATTGTTTAAGAACTTAAAACTATGATAACGTGCATTTCTGTCCGTTATCACACCCCTAAATTTAAACAATGCTTGTCCTCAAGCATAAGCTAAAGACACCTTTAGCAAGTTAATCGCAAAGTTTTCTTTCCTAGATTTCTCAAGGGTACTTCGTTCAGGTCCTATATTCCTTAAGTCTTATTGAAATCTCTTCCTAAAATATTTCTAAGGCTTAGGGATTGCAATCTTAACTTTCAAAAGGACTTTACTAAATTTTGGAACATCGCATGATTTATTTCAAAAAGAAAAATTTCCACCGGGGTGTAAAATGATTTATCCTTGCACAAAAATTTTCTTCATTACTATTTTTTCTGACCTTGCGCTGATTAGAGTGCCTTGCCTTCGTTTTGGCTTGCCCCCACGAGTGTCATACGGACATCCAACTACGGGCAATGTACTCTTCCTCAAACTAAACTCATACCAATATGGCAGTGGAGTTGCAGTCATTTAATTATGCGTTGATCCTAGTGACTTACTTTCTTTTTGGCTTGCGCCCACGTCATGCGGACATCCAACTATGGGTAAGTGCCTTTTACAACTTAACTCTTATCAACATGGGTTTCCCATTGCGTTGACAGTGGAGTTTTTTTTTTTTTTTTTTTTTTTTTAGCAAGGTCGGAAACAAATACTCCACCCTCAAATTTAAAATGTGGCAATGTCCTAATTGCCAAATGATTAAAATAAGTCATGCGATGGTAAAAAAAAATGCGTTGTAAAGAGAGTTTGAAAGAAAGCTAGCAAACCTCTAACCTCTGGCAATATTTCACGAGGTGACTATCTTAAGAGTTACGTTGACTCTAGTATATACGAAAGAGATACAAGCATATTTTTCATCATTGAAATCATATTTGGCAAAGAATCCATGCAATAAACTACTAAAGTTATCTACTTGTGATATGTTTGCGGTAGTCAAGCAGGATGCGTTGATAAAACTGTGAAAAGTAATATGCAATTGATAGCACAAAATTTGAAGTAAAGATAAGGAAGAGTACACCCCCCAAATTTAGCGTTGTCGCCCGCATTGTATTGATGCATCCATCTTGCGACGATCATTCTTTGTTGGGAGGCAATGATGGAATAAGATAAGTGTGGCTTCGCGTACGTTCTTGCAATCCAACACCTTGATCGTTGTAAGGAAAAAAAAGAGAGGGTCAAATTATTTTAAACAAAATAAAAGGCATTATTCTTTTTTTTTTTTTTTTTTGCAATAGAACTGAAAAAATGAAAAGATAGCTGAAAAGATAGTGAAAATTCTGAGTAGTGGAGAAAAGAGTTGAAGACTTTAGGTTTCCTAAAACTCGCGTCCCTGATGAATTGCGATCATTTGATAACGCAGGGACCACCTACTTCCTTCTTCATTTGAAGTTTCTTAGTTCCATGGAGTCGACTTGGCGATGCCATTCTTCTCCATGGTATGCCTTTACTTGTCGAATTATGAACGGTCTGGACCAACGAGACTTTAGCTTTCTCGGGAAGAGTCACAGATGTGAATTGAAAAGCAAGACTTTCTGCTTGACTTGGAGGTTTTTATTGCATATGTGTTGATCATGCCAGCGCTTGGTGTGCTCCTTATAAATTTTTGCATTTTCATATGCGTTGTTCCTCTATTCTTCTAGCTCGACCAATTGCATTTTCCGGGCTTCCCTTACTTTCTTTAAATCGAAATTTAGTTTCTTAACCACCCACAATGCTTTATATTCCAGCTCTAAAGGCAAGTGACATGCTTTGCCGAATAGCAACGCATAGGGGGACATAACTATAAGTGTTTTAAATGCGGTCCGGTATGCCCATAACGCATCATCAAGCTTCATTGCCCAATCCTTCCGCGAAGGTTTGACTACCTTCTCAAGTATCAATTTAATTTCACGATTGGACACCTCAACTTGGCCATTTTTTTGCAGATGGTATGCGTTGGCCATTTTGTGGAGGATATTGTACTTGCACAACAACACTTTTATATTGTGGTTGACAAAGTGTGATCCTTCATCACTTATGATGACATGGGAAGTGCCAAAACGAGTGAAAATATGTTTCTTTAAGAACTGGGGGACTATTGCCGCATCACTTGCGGCGCATGCAATTGCCTCTACCCACTTGGAGACATAGTCAACAGCTAATAAATCATAGTGCTTACTGTTTGAATGAGGGAATGGTCCCATGAAATCAATCCCCCATACGTCAAATAGTTCCAGCTCCAAGATAGTATTCATCGACATTACGTTCTTCCATGAAATGTTGCCAGTGCATTGACACCGATCACATTTCATTGTGTAGTCAACAACATCATTAAATAACGAAGGCTAGAAGAATCCACTTTGTAGAACTTTGGCTACAGTACGTTGTCCTCCAAAGTGCCCTCCATAAGTTGAATCGTGGCACTGTGACAATATGCATTGTTGAGTAGCATCTGGTACGCATAATCGAATGATTTGGTCTGCACCTCTTTTATACAGATTCGGCTCATCCCAATAGTAGCGTCTACATTCATTCTTGAGCTTCTTCCATTGATGGTAGGTGTAATCTTCAGGAAATTGTTCACAGACCAAATAATTAACAATGTCCGCATACCAGGGTAGTTCTTCTATGCGAAACAGCTGCTCATCCGGAAACACAACACTCACTTCAGATTCATTGTGGTCAACCTCAGGATTTTCTAATATGGACAAGTGGTCAACAACTTGATTCTCTATCCCCTTCCGATCAATTATTTGATTGCTCAGTGATCGGTATGAATGAGTACCTTGGTTCCTAACAAGTATGACCAGAATTTTTCCAATGCAAAAATCACAGCCAGGAGCTCTTTTTCAGTGGTGGTATAATTAAGTTGAGCAAGGTTCAGAGTTTTACTCGTATATGCGATGGGGTGAAAAATTGTTTTCTTCTTTTGCGCTAGTGCGGCTCCCATCACATACCCGCTTGCGTCGCACATGATTTCGAATGGCAGTGTACAATTTGGCGCAATCAAGACGGGTGCGGTAATCAGCACATCTTTTAAAATTCAGAATGCATTGAGGCAATTGTTGTCAAATTCAAAATTTCTTGCTGCCTCTAGTAACACACTTAATGGTCTTGCTATTCTAGAAAAGTCTTTAACGAATCGTGTGTAGAATCTAGCATGCCCCAAGAAGCTTTGCACTACCTTCACATTGGTTAGAGGTGGAAGCTTTTGAATTGCGTCAATCTTTGCTTTGTCCACCTCCAACTCTTCTCAGGAGACCTTGTGTCCCAACACTATTCCCTCTGTTACCATGAAGTGACATTTTTCCCAGTTGAGCACCAGGTTCGTCTCTTCACATATTTTCAGAATTTTCTCCAAATTGGCCCGACAGACTTCATAAGTGTTCCCATAAACGGAGAAGTCATCCATAAATATTTCTATTGAGTCCTTGAGATAATCTGAAAAGATCGCCATCATGCACCTCTAGAACGTACTTGGCGCATTGTAGAGGCCAAACGACATGCAGCGAAAAGCGAATGTCCCATATAGGCAGGTGAATGTGGTCTTGTCTTGGTCTTCAGGAGCTATCATTGTTTGATTATACCTGACATATCCATCCAAGAAGTAATAAAAATCGTTCCCTGCTAATCTGTCCAGCATTTGATCGATGAATGGCAAAGGGAAGTGATCTTTCTTTGTGGTTGCATTTAATTTGTGGTAGTTATGCAGATGCACCATCTAGTGATGGTCCTTTGCAGTATTAATTCATTTGGAACTACCGTCATTCCTCCCTTCTTCGGAACACATTGCACAGGGCTGACCCACGTGCTTTCTGCAATGGGATAGATAATGTCCGCATCCAGCCATTTGATAACTCCTTTTTGATGACCTTCTTCATCGCAGGGTTAAATCTGCGTTGATTTTCAATGGTTGCTTTGAGGTCGTCCTCAAGACGAATGTGGTGCATGCAGTACGCGGGGCTAATTCCTCTGATATCAGTGAGCGTCCAGCTGATTGCTTGCACATGCTTCTTGAGAATGCTCATCAAAGCATTTTTTTGATCTGCGTTGAGCGCAGAGGAAATTATTACTGCCAGCTTCTCATTCTGCCCCAGAAATGCATACTTCAAATGTGTTGGTAGGGTTTTTAGTTCAAGGGTTGGTGGCTCCACGAGAGAAAGTTGCGTTATTTTTCTTTCTTTCTTCGGCTCTTCTTCTTGTGCTGCGATTGATCCTTCTTCCTTGTTTGTTTTTGCTACGATCGCATTGTAGGTACCTGCGGATGCGTTGGCATCATCTTCTTCATACTCTTCATCAAACTTTTCTTCTTCAATCAAATTCAAGTCATCTTCCGAATCTGACAAGTCTTCCTCTTCAGGAAATTTCATGGCACGAATTATATTAAATTTGGGCTTCTGTTTGTTTATGCTCAAAGTGATCTCTCCCTTGTGCACATTAACTTGAGCACAACCCGTTGATAGGAAAGGTCGCCCCAAAATGATGGGCACATCTTTATCAGCCTCATAATCCAGGATGATGAAATCAGCTGGTAAAATAAATTTATCAATCGTGATCATCACTCCTTCATCTTACCCTCTGGATGAACCAGAGATCTATCGGCCAGTTGGAGAGTCACGGATGTGGGCATAAGTTTCCCCACATTTAATTGTCGAAAGATTGACAGTGGCATCAAATTTATGTTGGCCCTCAAGTCACACAGGGCTTGCCCAATATAGAGACCTCCTATGGAGCAAGGAATAGTGAAGCTCCCAGGATCGCTCATGTTCGGTGGGATAATAGATTTGGAACTTTGCGTTAGTGCCACCGTGGCAAATTTTCCAGTGCCTCTTTTCTTGATTACCATGTCCTTCAGAAACTTGGCAGGCATTTCCTCAATCGCTTCACTGAAAGAAATGTTAACATGTAATTGTTTCAGCATAGACAGGAAGCGTTGGTACTGTACCTCTTCGTTTTTTTTCTTCTTTAGCCTCTGAGGGAAAGGTGGTAAATGAACTTTCACGATTCCCGTTTCATTTGACTTTGAGGTTGACGCAACCTCAGGTTCTACTACTTCATTTTCTTTTTCTTCTACTTACATTGTCGGAATCTTAGGTTCAGCTGCGATGAAAGTTGTTCTACTCTGGTCCTTTCTTCTTCCTTCCACGGTCTTTCCACTGCGCAATGTCACAACTTGACATTGCTCCTTACTTGATCCCTCTGGATTGCATGGAAGCTCGGTTCAACTTGGCATCACCCCTTGTGGTCTACTTTTGAGCTCATTTGCAATCTGGCCCATTTGCAATTCAGGATTGCGGATGGACGTAACCTGACTTTGAAGCACTGTCTCATTTTTCTCTATATATTGCCTCAATGGGAAATGGTTGTTGTGAGCTACTTGTTTGGTTGCTCTGTTGACCTTTGCTACATTGAAAGAACCCTGGTGGCCCTTCTTTTTGTGCCACAGATTGAAAATTTTGGTGTTGATTCTTCCAAGAAAAATTTTGGTGGGCTTTCCACCCGGGGTTGTAAGTGCTGGAAAAGGGGTTGTTCTTTACAAAATATACAGACTATGGATTTTGAGGGAAATCTTCCATCGCATGCCCATCACCGCAAGTCGCACACCTTGCGGTGTTTTGACTTATTGCGTTAATCTGCCCACATTGCGGTGTTGGACTGCTGATCGTCATTCCTTGAATCAAATTCATCATTGCGGTCATTTGGTTTTGCAATGAGACAATTGATGACTAATCATTGATAGGTATGATTGATGACGTTCTATGCTCGAAACTATGCGATACTACTGCTAGATATGCGTTAATTATGGATGTTCACGTAGTATGCCATGTGTTTTCACAAGTTTTCTTACCATAGAATCAAGTGTAATTCCACTGCAAGTTTCTCGGTGTGATCCGAGGACGAACTTAGGTACTATTTTAGGTTATTGTGATATGTTCATGATAAATGCGACCAGGTTTGCAATCTTTAAAAATGTGTTTGTACAGGTATATAAATTGCGATAAAATAAAGTAAAGTAGTAAAGATGCGTTAATAAAATGAAATACAGTAAACCTAAGCTAGATGATACAAGATATAGGCTCATGATACAAGATGCTGGGGTCAAGGCTGGCTGTGAAAGTTATGCAAAAACGTGGAATGGGGCGACAAGTCTTATGAACAGAATAGAAAGAGAAAGATAAATAATATAAACAGCGCAAGTTCTCAATTGCGTTGAAGCTAGAAATACTGTTCCGCTCTTCTCTTGGTGTACACTTTTCAGTGATCAGCTACGCTCCCACATGTCTGTGGTGAAACAGAGGTTAACATAATGAACGCAAGGTTGCTTCCATGTCTGGAAGTACTACTCGCTTTAGTTAACGCATTCCTCTGACCATCTCTCGATAGATTAGAAGGGCATCTTCACTTCTGCTCTCACAGGTGAAGATGCCGTCTAGCATGCCTTAGCTAAACACATTTTATATCTTTAACACAGATTAAGTCCTTGGTTAATTCATATTAACTATCAGGGAATTAAGAAAATATCATGGAGAAAGTGATTAACGGGTGAACAGAAATAGACAGAGAATGGAATATGAAAGCTATTGAAACATTTAATATCTCTATTAAGTGTTTGATACATGGTGTGTGAATGAAGAGATAAAGAGATAGTGAAATACAACGATGAAGAAATAGAACAGATACAAACAAGTGCCAATGTCTTGGCACTGATTCGATGGAGATCTGCTTGCCAGACAGGATGGATTTGATGGTAGGAAGAGCTTCTCTCTCAGGCTTGCTCCATTGGTAGCAGAGATCTATGTACAGAGGTTCTGATCGGGTGTATGGCAGGTTAAATCTGAGATTCACCTCTCGGCCTTATCTCGTCTTCTTCCTAGATTTCTTCAATTAAGCACTTAGCTCAGCTTTTTCTCTCAACAATTTAGCAGCACTTAGCCTCATATCAAGTAGCATCCTTTTCTCTGAAATCTATGGGGTATTTATAGGTGCATGTCTTTGACTCCGGCCTTGTGGTCCCCACTGATTGTTATGGTAATTTCAAAGATAGAGGGATATTAATCCTTCTGTTATGCAATCAGACCGTCAATTTTGCACAACCGTTAGTTGTACACGTGTCTCAATCCTCCGCTTTTGCGTTGCCCAGTTGCGTCTTTCGATCGTGAGTTTGCATGCAGTGTTGTTTTTATTACCGCATGCAGTTGAAAGTTAGCTCTAGATCGACTGTCGCATTGCGCCGTCATTGCGGTGATCGTCTCTTCATTATTCATTGACGGGTGCAATGTGACAGAGATGCATTGATCAGTTGCTCGTGAGCCTTGAGCGCAAGCGGTAACTTTTTTCCTACAAAACAGAGTAAAATTCGGCTTGTCTTCCATCTTTATGGTATAAGTGGATGTAATTGCAAACATTTATAATTATTTTAATTCTAGGCTAATTTTCATACAATCGGTGCATATTCACTAAGTTTTGGTCGCAATATCTAGATAAGGTGGCATAAATAACTTGTATTTCTACAAGTTATCAACAATAGCACCGTTATTTGCATCAAAATCCTTGAGTCTTAATCTCTGGTCACTCTCCCTCCAGTCTTCATGATTCTTGGAGATGTGGTTCAGGATATTCTTCGCCTCATCATAAGTCTTGTCAAGTAGACCACCAACTGCTGCCACATTGGCAGCGGTTTGCGAAGCAGGATTCAAACCGTGGTAGAAAATTTCCATTTGCAAGCAATCTGTAGCCCATTATGTGGACAATCTCGGACTAACCTTTTAAACCTCGCCCAAGCATCGCTGAGGGATTCGTCCATATATTGTTCAAAATTATTAATAAGTTATCTTCGTCTGGCATTCTCGGTAGGTGGAAAATACTTCTTCATAAACTTCTCCACCACCTGCTCCCAAGAAGTGATCTCTCCTAGTTCGCGCGAATAGGCCCATTTCCTAGCTTGATCACAGAGAGAAAATGGGAACAACGTTAGTCGAACTTCTTCAGCAGAGATGTTCGGGAACACAAAATTATTGCAAATTTCAATAAAAAATCAGAGATGGGTGTGTGGATCCTCGCCACGCCTTCCTCCGAATTGACCTGCAGCCTGGTTCATCTGCAGCATCACCGGCTTCATTTCAAATCTACTTCCGTCTAAGGTAGGCCTCATGATTCTTGGAGAGAAATCATAGAGGTTTGGCGATGCATAGTCCCTAATGGGCCTATTGCGATCGTTTGCCAACAGAATCGAATTTGTCATGACATTGTTGTTGTTTGGTGCTTCATTCCTAGGCTGCTCCGCCATCTCTTTTTTGTCGGATTGTGGTTGTTGTTGGTGGTCTATTAGTCTCCTTCAAAATGTTCTCTCAATCTTTGGGTCGTAGTTCGCCAGAGATTGAGAGTTCTGCAAAGAAATCACAAAAATTACCGTTAACAACTATTTTTCAAAGTCCCCGGCAACGGCGCCAAAAAATTGATGCTTGGCTTTCATGAAGTGGAAATTATGGATGATATGTGTTGGTGGATTGTGTTGTGCACTCAAGTTTCCCCAGCGGAATCCAAGTGTAAATTCCTCTGAGTTTCCTGGTAAGTCCAGGGTCGAACACAGGGACTTGTGAAAATAGTTACGTTGGAGATTTTTATGAAAACTTGCAGTAACCAGTTGAATAAATAAGTGTTGGGTTGTTTTTGCGTTAATGAAAATAATAACAAATGCGGTAGAGTTCGAAAAGAGTTGGTAAACAGGTAATACGATGAGTATGCGGTGAACGAGTTGAGAAGGGTTTCGGCTAACACTCCCTAGGATGCATTCATGCCTTGCGATCATGCAACATGCATACAATAGTAAACCACCTCTCGGCGTGAATGCCACGACTTCTAAGGTTAGAATGCATGCGATAAATATGCGATAAGTCTGCAGGGTTTACACATAAACGTCTATCTCTATTTATGCGATGACAACATGAAATTCACACAAATATGGGACCGCATAATACCATTCCTATTTCTAGGATGCATGTGATGCAAGTTGACAAACAGAGCTTATCTCTAAGTCTCTATCTCTTGTTTATGCAAGCCTAATCTTACTCTTTCGAGTCTAGATTCTAACCTAGCTCTCTCGAGACATTAGGTTCTTTCTTTAGATTCTCTCTCGAGTAACTCTAAGGGGGTAATTTGCACAACAAAAAACAAGACAATCGCAGGCAATGAACTTCCTAGATAATGTTAGCTTAGTTTCTCTCAACCCATTCAACTAGTTTAGCTACTTATGCGTATTAAGAGAGTGAGTAGATGTAGAAATAGAACTTCCATTTAATAGATATAAGATGAAGTATAGAATAACAATGCAAGTATAGTAAAGAGCCTGGAGCAATTTCTTGCTACCAGGCATTACACTATTTCTACTCATGCTCTAAAGATATTCTCGCTTTCGCGAGAGTTGGCCCATTCTCTACTCTTACGCCCCAAGGTTCTCTCTCAAGCTACCTTGGACAATCTCTGGCGTCACCACTCTTCTCTTGCTCCACTGTAAAATGGAAAAGAAAACTATGAACAGAGGTATGAACTTGTAATGGTGATAAGGTAATCAACTGCTTAACCCCTTCTCTGAAGAATGCACTTGATATTTATAGGGCATCAAAGGTGAAAGGCAGCTTCTCTCTCCTAGTTATACATATGGGACATCTTTAATTCTTGATTGATGCGATGGATAATTGTCACCGATAAAGCTAGATGTACTTTGTGACCGTTATTGGCTTTCAACTTAATTTGGATCCGACTGCCGTCAACTTTCTATCCCATCGATCTTAATTGTCCTTTCGTCCGGATGCGTCCACCATGTTGTGGTGATCCTTCTTGGGTGAATGTTTGATCAACGCGAAGTCTTGCGGTGAAGCTGCGCTCGACCAATGTATTCCTATGATCGCATTCTTTGCATTGCGTTAACGCCTTATTCTGCACAAAAATATAAAGATCAACTGCTCTAATGCGTTGGACCCATGCGACCGCAATATTATAGAATGTGCTTAATGGACGCAGTTTAACATATTCTATCAATGCAATCCAACATTGTTTAAGAACTTAGCACTATGATAACATGTATTTCTACCCGTTATCATCATGTTCGAAGCAAAAGACAGGAAAAGAAAGCTTTCTGGACTATAGCGTCACAACGCTGCTATCAAAGTGATGTGACGCTGAGGGACTAGGCGAGATGGATAATATCCATAGTGTTGCAATGCTACCCCTCACTGTTGCAACAACCTAAACTCACAGGTGCATGTAAAGAGTTTGACGATTTTCGGTTCGAGCCTCCTATCCAGTTGTTTGCAGCATATTTTATCATTTTGTGTAATTTTATTTATTTTTATTAATTGGATTAATATAATTAGTTATATTAATTTAATTAATTTTTTAGGGTGGCAAAAGATGGTCCAATATTTGTTGTTCAATTTATTATGCATTTGATGTATGTATAAATTAATGGATGAATTTATATTACACAATGTATGTCATATAGATTTAAAATCCCACCTTATGATACACATTCTCATGCATCATATTTAAGATAAGTGTTATATTATTTATACTTGCATGATTTAATTATCATGGCCGATCATCATAATATAAGTGTCATATTATTTTGATATATGATTAACTAAGCATGTTCATGCATCATACAATGTTATAAACATTATGATGTATGGTGGATTGATGAATATGTATAATTTTCATGGATGACAAATATAAATATTATATTTTTTCAATGAAAATGAATCTTGCATTGAGCATGACACCACTTAGATAAATATAATTGTGATATTTGATCAACGACGTTAGAAGTAAATTATAGGTTTTAATATGACATTAAAATATAAATGTTATACGTTTAATGGGATAGATTAAAATCTATAATCAAGAATTGCATGCAAATATAGGTCCAATTTTTTTTTTTAAATAGTTTAAAAATAATTCACCTAGACTTATGTTGGAAGAGTTTCTAATGAGATTAGAAATAGGTTAATATTTTAATTTATTTTGACAGGATTAAAATGAATTCCTTTAAAATATTAAATTTATAAAATAATTGACCATGACCTTTGTCTTAGGAACGTTCTGTCTAGGCAGGGGTATTTATGCTGACGAAAATGGAACACCTCCACTTGGAAACTGATGATAAAAATTTGGAAGCATATATGATGCATGTCTTAGGCTATGCGTTTGTTCTCATGCGTCGGTGGTCATACGTTGGAATGGAAAGTATGCGTTAATCTCGTATGCAATGACCATGCATTCCTATCACAAGTTTTCTTGCTCTCTCGCCAAGTGTAACGAGATCGTATGTTTCTCGGGTGATCCGAGGTCGAACTCAGGGACTTGTAGCTAAATGTCATGAAGTAATGTGTTTGCAGCAAAGAATAAAAGAATGTTGAGGGTTATGGGCTATGCACTACTTCTACTCCTAATTAACAAATTAAGCAGTGGAAGTATGACTGTGAGAGATGGAGACACGGCAACCGTCAACGCGTAGTAAAATGCATGGAAAACTAGATAAAATGGCGAAGATGTCTTCACTGGAACACTAATCTTGACCGCAAGGGTAACCCAAGCCAATGCAAGCTATGTGATCATGCTATACACACTTGACAAAGATGCATGCGATGTATATGCGATAGTGTCGAGAGGCCTTATTTCTAAGTCTCTATGACTGCATACCACCAATCCTACTTAAAGGGTGCATACGTTGTGTAGTAGCAAATAGAGCTTATTCCTAAGTCCCCATTCTTGCTTATGCGATCCAATCTGCTCTCCTGAGTCTAGATTTGGTTTTTATACTACTCACCCAAGTATGTCTAAATGCTGAATGAAGCGCTCATAAGACAAGGTAATCACATAAAACATGGTTGACGTAAGATTATTCCTATCTTTAGTGAACACTTGCTTACGTTGCTTAATGCAATCAACTACTTACCCTTCCAGGCAGTTGGTTGCTATTGATTCTACTCATATACAAGCATTGCGTCCGCTTATAGTCAAGCATTGCTTCAGCTTGCAAAAATGCACGTCATCTTAGGCCTTTTATTTAGAATCGTGAGGATTTTTAAGTGAAATATGCGGCAAATATGTTAGGAATTCATGAGAAAATGAGTTTGTGTCGTTCAACATTAAGAATCTCGGCTAATCCATTATTATGCGTTATTATGCCTTCAATTGTCGATCTTTGTAGCTAACACAGGAAGCGGATGCATATGCGAAAGTAGGGCTATCACAAAGACGACCGCATGCGGAGAATTCTCCATCGCAAAGGCGAACGCATACGTTCGACGCATGGATGTTGCTGCCATCAACCGCATGCGTCCATCGCATAGTGGTTGTGGTCGTCAAGCGAATGCGGTCATCACTGAGAATTTATGGTCATCAAGAAAATGCGGTCATTGTAAGAAGATTATGGCTACATGATGATAACCATAATAGAGGGATTAACGCAAAGTTGGTGGAATGGAAACATGAACGCATATCTCGGGAGAATCAAAAGACGATGTTGACATTTCACCTACCACGCCATTAGCAACAGAGATTAAGAAAAGAACCATCGCGCCGCGAATGTCAGAATCAGAGCAGGTCCATTAATGTTGTCGGCGATCCAGCTCTATAAATAGAAGCCGTTGAGCAGAATCTCATTTTATCCAAGTTTCTACCTTCGGGTGGATCCTTGTGATCCAGATGAAATCGTGAAAAGAAAGCTTGAGAGTTCTTCATCTCCTTCATCCATTCCAAGTGACGACCGGAGCCTTCGCTGGAGTTAGAGCTCGAGAGAGTCTACTTCACTGCCCTTCCATGGCACCACCGATAGCCTTGACACACATCTGCTGGAAGCAAGACATTGCTTCCAACTGGCCCTTTCATTTTCTCTTCTTTCCTTATGTTGTATTGTGTTACATTTTGGTTTAAGGAATTAATACATTTTGTGATCAATGCATTTCTATACTTCCTTCGATTCCATCTCCATCTTTATTTACTGAGCATCTTTAACTTTCATCACATCACTTAGTGAGATTGCTAGAGTATCGCATACTTAATCATGTGGCATAGGAATATGAAGCATGTAGCAAACCATGGGGAGGTGTGCGTTGCGTGAGTGTTGTGAGAAAACCTTATTTGCTTAGTGTGAAGTTGTAGCAACAGCTGTCTATAGGCGGACGCAATGCTTGTCTATGAGTAAAGTCAGCAACAACTAACTGCCTGGGAGGGTAAGTGGTTGGTCGCATTAAGCAATGTAAGCAAGTGTTCACTAGAGATAGGAATAATCTTACGTCAACCAGGCTTTTGCGGTTACCTTGTCTTATGCTTGCGCCCAACACACTTTTAGAGCTACTCGAGAGAAAGTCTAAAGAAATAACCTAAGACTTGAGAGAGCTAGGTTAGAATTGAGGCTTGGGAGAGCTAGATTAAGTTCGCATAAGCAAGAATGGAGACTTAGGAATAAGTTCCATTTGCTGTTACAAATCACGTGCATTTGCGGTGGGTATGTATGGCATGATCGTATTAGTTTGCGTTGGCTGGGGTTGCCCTTGTGGTCAAGCTTAGGGTTGCGATGAAGACATCCTCACATTTTATCTATATTTCCATGCATTTACTACACGTCAACAGTTGCTGTATCTCTAAGTTTGTGGCGGTTAAATAAAAGAGTGATGCGAGCTTAGGAGTGTATTGTATAAGGTAATTGGAAAAATAAGTGCAAATGTGAATGATGCGTTGATGCGTTAGTGATGCATTAGTGATGTGTAAAGGGACGCATGACACTCCTCTATATGCGTTCATGTTTTTCTGAATCAGATCCAAGTATAAATCCAACTCAGGTTCCTGGTAAGTCCATGATTCAAATTAAAGCTAACGCAGAGCTTGGATTGTAGCTGATATAGAAGTATCCTAAGTGAATGCGAAAATGTATTATTTACACTAAGTTGCTGTATGTGTGCAAGAAGATACAAAAGGGTCAAGTAGAAAACAAGGGATCGTGTTAGAATGGAGTTTAGTGTAGAGGATATGCATCGATCTAAGTGAGATGTACACATCCAAGAATTCAGATGAAATGACTTGCATATCTCCGTTTATGCATTAGATTTCTGCTTACTTTCTATTCAACACTTCTCAATGCGAATGTCATACAATTCCCTATCTCTAGGATGTATACGTTAGTCACATAAGCGTTTCTAACTTAATGCTTGCTTGCTTATTTTCTCGAATAATTCAAGCTGAAGTAGCTTTTACGAAGTTATTCAGTTGGCTTAAATGTTTAGAAATGGATTTTGCATGAAGTTATAGATGCATCTAACGTAAAGAAAGAAATAAATAGTGGCGAAATGAAGTAGATCAAATATGTGAATTCATAAAGAAACTGATTGTCTTTACAAGATCAATACTCAATCAAATGAGATGAAAAGAATTATAATTCTGTTGAAAAGAAAGGAGTCAAGTCGCAGAGTACAATCTCTTGTTCTCTGTGGCTCAATTCGAATTCGTGTACAACCAACTTGTAGAAGAAATGGAAGAAAATTCTCTCTCGAGCTCAGCTTTCTCCACTCCTTGATCGACGGTGGGGGTGGTTCTCTTCCCTCTTGTGTTCTTCTTGTCACAGCAGCACAACTCTAGGTCTATAAATTTCAGAATTATACAATTTGAGCTAAGATTCCATCATCTGGTGGGATTTTTCCATTTATAGACGTCGTTCTTCACCAATGGAGCAGCATTAAATTCCATACCCTGGTCAGCCACCTGACAATCAGATACTTTTTAGACGTTGCTAGCTATAGATGCCCATGCTTGCAAGTGGTGATTTGACATAAACAACATGAATCAATGAATCCTTCTTACGTTGAAATCCTTCCGACGCATGTCTATGTGTTAACGTTGTTTGCGGCACTTGGAATCTTTGTTGACATCCTACAATATTATGCGTTAACGCCGTAGTATTTTAGTAATAAACACTCTTTTGCATGATTTTGATAGTGTTTGAGTAATTCCATGCGTTTTCTTTAAAAATGATGAGATTTTATCATTAAAGGCCATAATTGTTCAAAATTTTGAGTCATAATAACATGTATTTCTACAATTTATCACTTAAGAACGAAAAACTAACCGGAAAAAATTATGCGATATGGAAATCTAACTTGTATACGATTCCAGTTATAGATGATCTACGGTTCTTCTTAATGGAGGAATGCCCTCCTATCCCCACTCGCAATGCATCACAAGCATTAAAGGATGCTTATGACTGTTGACAAAGACCAATGACAAGTACTGAGTCTATATCTTGGCAAGTTGTTTGACGTTCTTACCAAGAACCACAGGGCCATAATCACTGCAAGTCAGATCATGGAGCCCATCTAGGAGATGTTTGGACAACTGTACGTTTATAACAGCATGTGAAGGAAGGCCAATAAGTTAAGGAACATGTTCTTAATCTGATGGTCAACGTCAATGTCGCCGAGATGAATGGTGTAGTCATCGACGAGCAAAATCAGGTATCCTTTATTTTTAAATCTCTTCCAAAGAGTTTTCTTCAATTTCACAGCAATGAATTTATGAATAAAATAGAGTAAATGCATTCTTTGTAACTTATTAGTATCTTACGTAAAGTAAGGGACCAGTAGAAAGAGAGGAAAATATTGCCCATTCCAAAAAGTTTCATAAGGGTTCATTCTCTAGAACTAAGTCTGTTCCATTATTTTTTGGTTCGATGAAGATCCAGAAAAAGAAAGAAGGGAAGGGGAAGGCTCCCACTATTGGAAAAGGTAAGGAAAATGGCAAGATGGCCGATAAGGCAAATACTTCCATCGAAGGAAATTGAAGTTGAGATTTCCATGAGCAGCCGAAATAAGGTCATTCCAAATTAAAATCATGAGTGAGCATTACAAATTACAGCCGTATAGAAGCATGCGGTAATACAATCAATATAGAAATTACAGCATGAACAACTACAAATGAAAAAGGAGAAAACTCTAAACATTTGTAGACTCGTTTCCACGTTCCTTGCTTAAGAACGCTCGAACACAATAACCTCGAACATTTGAACAACGCAACCACAACTCTGCACGAACACTTCGCGCTCGTCCTCAGCAATCGCCTCAGTCACGAACACTGCAACAGCACACGAACAGCCTCCATAGAACCTCAATGGTGTCGAGTGGAGTATGACACCACCAAGAAGGTTACGTTGGTATTCTCGGTGTGAGTATCCAGAGGGTGGGCTCTGTTTGAACTTGGTTTGCAGTAGACGAAGAAGGAAAGAACAATCGTGTACACGATCGGGCAAGTCGAAGAAGACAGAGACCTATCGCATAGGTCGATGCCTTTACGTTTAGGTAAAGCTAAGAAATCATTTAGCTAAAGCTAAGCGATCGTCTAGGAAAAGCTAAGCGATTGCTTAGCTCATCGTTTAGCTCATCGTTTAGCTCATCGTTTAGCTCAGTGTCTATCGCCTACAAAACACTACACGATCGTTTACTAAAACATACTGTCGCTTAGTAAATCTATATTTACTTGACAAGCGCCATGAGTTTCTTTTTGCCTAGAGAAAACTCAAAAACAAAATTTCAACGTTTGTAAAACCTTACTAAAATTAGGAAAATAACAACTCACTCAATTGATTATTAAAGAAAAAGAATTAATTATCCAATAATTAATATTATTATAAATATAAATGATAACCAACTTATCATACTATATTTATAACCTATAGTTTTAATATTTCATCTCATGGAACATATAAACCACAGTTCTTTTTCTATTCCATGGTACTTAATGTAAATCTCATTTACATCAATCCCCCACTAGATGTATCTCATACACCATACTGATTATATCATATGTAATCAAAATACCTCTTATCAATTTGAACATTTCAAATCAACATCAAGAGCTGATCCTCAACTGAATCCATTGAGCTACCAAGGGGACCTTATGAACCTGTAGCTCGAAGCTCCAACGGTACGTGAATAACTGACGAAACTCTTTAGTCATGGAATCCACCATCCGTTAACTGCCAGGCATTTCACTAAAGACCAATAACTAAACTCTTCTTACAACAGATATGTTAAATGTTCATATTAACCAATCAGCAGTGCAACAACCCTTCACAGATCGCTCGTAAGTACAGTTGGGCCAATAACCGTTATGCCTTTGTAGTTACATCTAACTTTTTAAGTACCACCGATCCCTCTAATGAACATAAGTCATAGTCCTACTATGACTGTGTCTTCTATTCTTAAGAGAAGCTTTGGCCACTATGTTCAAGCCCCTGAATCAGCCCTTAAGGGAGCAATCTCTCTACTTATACCTGCTTCGGGAAAAGAGTGAATTCCATCTTGTGGATTGAGTTCACAGCTCCCAGATCAGACAAGTGTTGGGAATGTCCTAGAACTTGCAGTTCGTGTTAAACATTCTATTTTAACAATAATAATGACTTGTTGATTTTGCATCTTATTATGAAAATCTAATAAACGCATCCTTTGCTATAGTCTGTAGCTTTATGTATTGACATAAATAGGATAAAGTTTACAGTATATAGCCCAAATGTTCTAATGAGTATATGGATGAAATTGGGTTTCTTATCCTGGTAACACTATTGGATGCGACCGACTCTATAGTTGTTACAAGAAGTTGTAAGGTGCTACAAACGTTGCGATCCATAAATCGTTCATGTTGAGACATGAGAGTTGGGGCATCCTATGCAAACAGTTTGTATATAGACTGGACCACGAAAATATTCACTTTTCTTTAAAACGATTGTTTACTGTTAAAATTGACTATTTCATTTATTATATAACCTAGGTTAACTAGATCTTAATCCTGAACTATCGAACTCCTATTTGTTTAGGATTATCCTTTGATCTGCAAACGGTGAGAGTAGTCCAACAGCACTGCTTAATAAGCTTACCATTTTGGGGATAAGATCGGATGAATAGCTGGGGACATAGCCTTGCGATATGGAATTCACTCCTGCCCTATTTAGGGTTAGCAAATAGGTTGTTCTCTTAAGTACTCACTCCAGGTCTTGAACAAACAGAGCCCCACCTTCTCATGATAGAGAAAGGATTTGATTCATAGAGATTATGAATTAGAATTGTTCATTAGAGGATCAGAATGAACTTAAGGAACAAGATGTAATCACAGGGGTAAAACCGTAATTTTTACCTAACTGTGATTACGAACAACTTTGAAGGATTGACTTACTAATTATGGTTATTAAGTGGACATAATATATCTACAGTGAGGGGAGTTCAACTATGGGCTATAGTGGAGTGTCCAATTAGTTAACAAATGGGGGTTAGATTGGACTAATGAGTTTAGCCAATTAATCTCGAATCGTTGGAGCCCATGATCTGTAGGTCCACGAGGTCCCCCTACTAGCTCGTAAATGGATAAGCTCTAGAGTAGCTTGAGAAATTAATTTGAAACATTCAAATTAAACGAAACAAGAGAATATATAATTAAATATGATTTAAATATATGAAGATGATTATTGTGCAAAAGTTAATGTAATATTTGATATTAAATTAATTAATATTTTAAATTAATTTATCAAATTAATTTAAGAAAATCATTTTTTTATTAAAATGGTTTTAAAATCATGTTTTATTTTTTGAAAAAAAAATGGAAAATCAGTTTTGCATGGTTGCGCAAAATGAAGATTCAATTTTCTCCATTACCTTCATCTTCATGTTCACACAAGGGCCAAATTTTAGTTAATTTTTAATTAATTACAAATGAACTAAGTCAAATTTTAGTTAGTTTTTGAATTAATTAAAATTTGAATTTAAATATATAAAATTGGAAATTAGATTTGAGTTCGATCTTCCTAACTTTGCACAAAATTGAGGTTTTACCATCATATACACACACAAATCCCATTCTCATACATGCAATTAAGATGGCCTTGAGTTGTCTCCTTCAGGCTTGCATGAAAAAAGTGGATAAAAACACTCCAATTTAGCAGAGGAACGAGTGGCTTGCTGCTGGAAATATGTTTTCTACAGAAAGCTTGTTCATCATCTAAAAACCCATTTTCCCTTGACAAATTCACTCCAATCTGAGTTCCACCACTCAAATTCAAGGCGAGAATAGTAGACAATATATCTTGGTGGTTCATTGTTGAATTGAAGCTGGAATCACGTGAAGAGCAGCTTGGAATTGGGAGAATTCATCAAAGTTATATAATTAAAGTGCTTGTTGATTCTGTTTTTTTCCGTTGCATGCTAGTAGATCCCAACATTTCTTTCACTTTATTTTATGCAATTTCATTTATCAATCCACACCAAACCCCTCCATTTATCTCTTTAACTAAAAACGAGCTTGATGAACTAATCTTTCGCACTTCCCTGAGGTTCGACCCCAGACTTGCCACTTGTACTACCATTTACTATAAGTAGTTAGTTCGGTAATTTATAAATATTATTTGTGTAGCGAGTGTTTACAGTCGACGGTACACTCGACCTTACCAAATTGGCACTATTACTGGGGAAGCCAATTAGTTATTCTTAGTTAGTTTTTAGTTAAAGTTACTTTTGCTTTGATTTGTTTTCTTTTTATGTCAGTTAAGCATGACAGGACTTTCAAATCAATCTTGGACGTCCGAAAGCCAAGTTTCAACTTTTGATGACGTTGTAAATGGCCTTCACCACGAGTTTGCCGAGTTGACTTCATTGGTTGTCCACTTAGTTAAAAGGAGATCACAACAAGTAGAGGTGTATGAGAGTTGCCTATTCATGGGGCATCCCATGCAAGCATGCCTCAGGTTGCATGGATGCCAGCACCATGTGGATTCACTGAAGAGGGATATTATGGTCCTTGGGACTACGAGCCTCACCATTCTTAGTGGGGGGGAGTCCTTTGACCATGGATACTCAGGATGCCAACAGAGCTTTGGCAGCCAAGATTTTATAGCACCCGCATTAGTCGACTCATGTTCAGTCTTCAAGGTCATGTAAGTCTTTAGAGGCGTTGGTTATGGAGCTTGTTGATAGAGCTTTTAAGTTTGAACACGACAACCTCCATAGGTAGCAAGAGTTTGAGCAGGTCCAATAGGAGAGTCTTCACCCTGAGGCCGAGGGTAGGACTGACTTGCACAGTCTGAGTGACCTTGTTGCTCAGTTTGCAACATTAGTTGGGAGGTCGGACGAGCCGTTGCCAAACTATTCCTTTGATTTTCCAGAGGCCTAAAGGCATAAGGTAGTCCATGTTGACATGGTGGAGGAGTAGGAACCACTTCCTGGTGATTCGTGTCCAGGTATGACATTGGAGTTCTCAATTTATGAACTTACTAATAGTACTATTCTGTCTCAGTAGGATCTTCAAGCTCAGTTGCAAGGATTGATCATCAAAGTTAACAAGCTGACTGAGGCCATGTAGAGATTGGAGAGTGCACCAGAGCAGTCCATCGCCTGTACTTCGGAGGCAGAGTCCTTTGCGGAGTGCTATTACTCCAGTGATGATGAGTATGACACTCCATGCTTGCCAATTTATGAGGTCAAGGAGAAATTAGACCCTAAATCTGATGAGATCCAGGTGATAGAGTTAGAGGTCAAAAGACCTCGCCCTGTTCTAATTTCTGGTATTTCGTATATATTCAAGTTTTGTTCCCCTAGTCCTCATGAGTCTGTTGATTCTTTTATTTTTTTCGACTCTTTTGGGTCATTTTAGTCTTTTGATTCTTTCCTTTTATCTTTTTTACCATATTCCAAAAAATCCATGTTTGACCTGTCTGGTTCTCTTTAAAAGATGAGAAGCCTTATAGCCTTACCGGGCTTTATTGACTCATCCAAGAAAGAACCGAAAAAATGCGAGTATTTCTATGCACATTGATAGAAGAAAAGTCATGTTAAGCAATGGACGTTAAAAATTTTCCCTTCTTGGAGAAAGCCAGGTGATAAAATTTACTACTTTCCTTTACTACTTTCTAGTTTAACTTTCAGGTTTTTTTTTTTTTTTTTTTTTTTAGGATCTTACCCTATACCCTAAAGAAGAACAGATCAATTTAATGCATCCCTCATACCACCATTCCATGTGCAAAAACATCATTAAGGGAGGTTTTCTGTTCCCTTGACTATTTTATTTTATTGTGCTTAGATTAGAGATACATTGGTGACAATGTATCATTTTAAGTTGGGGGTGGGATATGTTATAACGGTTAGGGTCCTTCAGTGGTGTGCTCGGACGATGTATGTGTGCTTAAGTTGCTTGCTTTCTCTATTGTTTGATTTGTTATGATGAGTAGTTGATGATGCACCCTTTTTGTGATTAGGTTTGCATGAAACTATGTTTAAAGAGCATGATCATAATTTTTAGCCCATTTTAAAAAATTGTCTTTTCTCTCATGTATCTTTAAGTCCCTTGTCCAACAAAGTTCAAAGAGCATGATCATGATTTAAAGCCTCACCTAGTAATGCATGCTTATGTTTTTGCCAAACTCTTGTTTTGTATTGTAAAAGCTAAGTGTAGAATACGTAAAAAGAAAGTTTGTAAAAGGCATACTGTTTTGTAAAGTAAAAGCAAGTTTGTAAAAGGCATACTGTTTTGT
>NC_143482.1:55887672-55895172 GCF_027475165.1 Benincasa hispida
CGTGCGCACGCCCCACGCCCACCCTGGTCGCCTGTGCGCGTGCCTCACGCCCACCACCCTGCTCGTCCGTGCGTGCGCCTCATGCCCACCCTGCTCGCCCGTGCGCGCGCTCCACACCCACCACCCTGCTCGCCATGCCCTATACCTACTCAGCACCACCCATCGTCGCCCAATCTCACCCAAGTATATGGGTTGGGCGATTGTGTGCATGCCAAGGCTTGTGGCTGAGGCTTGCGCGTGGGTGCCCAGGTGCACATCAAAAACCTCTTTGGAGGTTAGTGACACTGTCCCCGAGCGTGCGCCCCATGTCACAATCGCTTTTTCGGAAGCTTCTCTTAGCGATTGTGCGGCACTTGTTCCCGCTCACAAACAAGTCAGCCAACTCGAATACGGACTACCGGTGGCACACCGAGTGCCTCTCGCAACCTCCACCCTCATTTTAGGGAAAACTTTTTTAGAAAATGGGTTTGGAGAAAAGGTTTTCGTAAGAAGTTTTTGTGAGTGTGAATAAAGAAAGACAAATTGTAGTAGGCTAGAAAGCAATAAGCAACAACAACAGCTTTATAGAGTACTATTCCGGGTATGGGGAAGTGATGATTAGTCTTATCCCCATATAATGCATTCTGAACAAAAAGCCAACTGGCACCCTTGCATATGCAAAAGGGCGAGTGGCCACTTACAATGAAAATGTAAAGAAAACAAGCTAACTAAGCTAATACAATACAAGATATGAAAGTATGCTAGAAGGGGTTGGATCGGGCATGCGGCCATGGGCAACAGGCCCTGGACAAGCATGACCGTGACATTCTACCCCACTTAATTGGTTGACGTCCCCGTCAACTGACATTGTTCAAAATCTGTGATGGCTGGAGCTACATTCTTCAAATCTTCGGCCCGCTCCCAACTGATCTCTTCGTCGGGGAGATCCTTCCATTTCATTAAGAACTCTGTCAGTTCTCGTCTGGGTCTTCCAATACGGTGCGTACATTTATTCAGGATTTGTGCAACTTCTTTCTCAGCGGAATTTTTCATCGTGACCGGTGGGCGCCTTAGCATGTTTTGTTGTTCATCCTTGGGATCGAGATGATAGGGCTTCAGGATACTCACATGGATGACAGGATGAATCTTCATCTATGAGGGTAACTGAACCTTATATAAGGTTCTCTCGACCTTCTCAATTTCCTCCACTGGACCTTCATATTTCCTTACTAGCCGTTGGTCTCTCTGGCCTCAGAAACAAAACTGTTCCGGTCGTAGCTTGATCAGAACCTTGTCCCCAGCTTGAAACTCGAGGGCGCTCCGCTTCTTATCAGCCCACTTCTTCATCCTTCTTGATGCTCTTTCTAGATAGGCACGAGTTATCTTTAGAGATTTTTCTCCACTCTTTAGTGAAGTTATGTGCCTGAGGACTTTTGCCTACATAAGAGTGGTCCACCAAGTGTGGCATGAGTGGCTGTCTACCGCACACCACTTCGAAGGGCGTTTTCCCGGTCGCGGAACTCTGTTGGCTATTGAAGCTGAACTGAGCCACATCTAACAACTGGACCCAGTTCTTCTGCCTAGCATCGATAAAGTGACGCAGATATTCCTCGAGCATACTATTGAAGCGTTCCGTCTGGCCGTCGGTTTGGGGATGATAGCTAGAGGAGATATTCAGTGTTGACCCCAATATTTTGAACAATTCTGTCCAGAATGTCCCAGTGAATCTTCTGTCCTGATCGCTAACAATACTCACGGGGACGCCCCATAATTTCACGATGTGTTTGAAGAACAGCTGGGCAGTCATCACAGCTGTGCACATTTTCGGCGTGGGGATGAAAGTGGCATATTTTGAGAACCGATCGATGATAACAAGGATCGATTCGAACTCTCCCACCTTGGGCAAATGGGTGATGAATTCGAGAGACACGCTCTCCCATGGTCTAGAGGGCACAGGTAGGGGTTCCAGCAGACCTGCTAATTTCGCCCTTTCGACCTTGTCTTGTTGGCAGACAAGGCAAGTCTTGGTAAATTGCATGACATCGTCTCGAAGGCTTGGCCAATAGTAGCCTTGTTTCAGAAGGGCATAAGTCCTCTGCCAATCATTATGTCCTGCCCACGGTGTGTCGTGACACTCCTTCATCAGCGACCTTCGTAACTCCTCGGATCTGGGGATGTAGAGGCGATTGGCCTTGGTGTATAGTAGATCATCTTCCACCCAAAACTGGCGTGTCTTCCCCTCTTTGGCCAATTGTATGATGGCTTGCGCCGCTGTGTCATTTGTCAAGTGAGTTTTGACAGTTTCTCATACTGTTGCACTCAACGTACTTGCTTATAGGCGGGTGAACATGCACAGGGCCGCATGTTCGCTCTTTCGGCTAAGAGCATCGGCCGTTTGGTTACTTTTCCCCGGTCTATGTTCGACTTGGAAGTCGAACTCCGCTAGACACTCCTGCCACCGTGCCTGTTTCGACGACAACTTCGGTTGGTTGAAGAAGTGGCAAATGGAGTTGTTGTCGGTCTTGACCACGAACTTGGCCCCCAAGAGATACTGTCTCCAGGCCCTCAAGCAGTGAACTACTGCTAACATCTCTTTGTTGGAGGCGGCATACCTCCGTTCGGCATCATTTAGTTTCCTAATACGCGATGGGGTGTCCGTCTTGGAGGAGGACACCACCCAACGCGAAGTCAGAAGCATCAGTCTCTACTTCAAATGGCTTGGTCAAGTCAGCAATTCCGAGGACCGGCCCCTCAATCATCACTTTCTTCAAGCCCTCAAAGGCGGCTTGACATTCAGAATTCCAGCTCCATTGGCTATCTTTCTTCAACAGTTCGGTTAATGGCCCTGTTCTTCTCGAGAATCCTTCTACGAATCGCCTATAGTAGTTGGATAGTCCGAGGAAGGATCGTAGTTCGATCACGGATGATGACCCTTCAGTCTCTGATCGCGGCCACTTTGCTCTCTTCCATACCAATCCGACCACACTCAATCACGTGGCTGAGGAAATTTATGCGCTCTTGGGCAAAGGAGCACTTCTCTCTCTTTACATACAACTTATTTTTCCTCAGCTTTTCGAAGACTAGTTGGAGGTGATGTCGATGGTCCTCCAACGAGGCACTATACACCACAATGTCATCGAGATACACTACGACGAATTTGTCAAGGTATTCGTGAAACACTTGATTCATTAAGGTACAGAAAGTTTCTGGAGCATTGGTGAGGCCAAAGGGCATCACAAGGAATTCGAAGGCTCCATATCTCGTGACACAGGTCGTCTTAGGTTCGTCTCCTTCAGCAATTCGGACCTGATAATATCCCGACCGTAGGTCCAGTTTCGAGAAATACTTAGCGCTGTGAAGCCGATCAAATAAGTCAGTAATGATAGGAAGGGGATATTTGTTGCGGACTGTGAGCTTATTCAAGGCCCGATAGTCGATGCACAACCGGAGGCTCCCATCCTTCTTCTTCTGGAACAGTACTAGGGCTCCATAAGAGGCCTTCGCCGGTCTGATAAATCCTGCATCTAACAATTCGTCTAACTATTTTTAGAGTTCGGCCAATTCTGGCGGGGCCATCCGATATGCATTCTTGGCAGGCGGCTTTGCCCCTGGTAACAACTCAATCTCATGGTCAACCCCCATTCGTGGGGGTAAGGACATGGGTAAGCTTTTAGGCATGACATCCCGATACTCTTCCAAGACAAATAGAACGTCTTGGGGGATCTCCTCTTCAGTGGATTCAACTGATTCTATCAGGATGGCCATAAACGTGGGTTCGTCGTGGGCCAGGCCTCTCTTCAATTGGAGGGCTGAGATCATTCTCACCCCATTTGGCTGCTTGATACTGGCTTGAACTATGGTGGGTGTAGATCCGGTAATGACTAGACATTTGGCGAGGGGCATTGGTATGACTTTATGTTCAAGTTGGAACTCCATCCCCAATACCACGTCGAAATCATCCATTTTGACAATCACGAAGTCAAGAGGCCCTTCCAGTCTCCTAACTTTACCGGAGTTCTCTTCGCTACCCTCGTAATCGGTAGGGCTGCAGAATTCACAACTTTCATCTTCCCTATATCTCTTTCCCAGGTCATGTTCAGGCGGCGGGCTTCCGTTTCAACCATGAAGTTATGGGTGGCCCCGGAGTCAACCATAGTGTTCTTGGCCGATCTTTGGTTGACCCAAGTGTCCACATACATGAGTCCTTTCTCTAGTGTCTCCGTCACCTTTCCTATTTTCTTCTGGAACGTAGATAAGAATTTCAATGCCCCCATCCTGGGATTCTCAATTTCTGCAGCTGGCTCGATTACTATTTCCTCCAGTTCAGCCTTGTCTTCGGAGGTAGAGGCTAATGTGGCTTGAAAAGCATTGAACGCGGTTCGATTTGGACATTCGCCCGTCCTGTATGGCCCTCTACATATGAAAGAAGACAGGGGGCGATTGTAATTGTTATGCTGTTGTGGCAGCCCCCGCCAATTGTTTCCTGATCTCGGTTGGGATGATTTACGGTCCCCCCCTGTATTCTTGTCTCCTCCCCCAGATCTGAGAGGACTGGAACGACTGTTTCTATTTCCCTCATTTGAGGAAGTTGACTTCTTCCTCACATCTTACGAGTCAATGCTAAGGTCGTATAGCCGTTCAGCTGCCGCATAGGCAGAGGGAAGATCCTGTACTCTCTGTTCATATAGTTTTGATTTCGCCCACGGTTTCAGCCCTTCAACAAAGCAAAAGACCTTGTCTTTTTCAGACATATCTCGTATGTCCAACATGAGTCCTGCAAACTGTTTTATGTAGTCCCTGATGTTACCTATTTGCTTCAGCTCTCGTAGTTTTCGTCGAGTCAAGATCTCGATATTTTCAGGGAAGAACTGCGAGCGAAGTTCTTGTTTCAATCTATCCCAAGTATCAATAGTGCATCATCCTTCCTGTATGTTTGTAAATCGTGATCTCCACCACAGTTTTGCATCTTCAGCCAGATGCATCGTTGCTAGTGTGACTTTCGACTCTTCAGTCACTGTGTTTGTTGCCTTGAAGTATTGCTCAAGGTCGAAGATAAAATTTTCCAGGGATTTCGCTTCTCGCACCCCACAGAAGGGTTTCGGTTCTGGGATTTATATTCTGCTTACTGCCATTGCTCCCCCAGATGGGCCTTGGTTCCCTACCGCTCGGATGGTGAGATTCACCCTAGCACTCACATCCGCTATCTCGGCTCTGACGACGTCAAGGGCCGACCGAAAGTCTTCAGACAAATCGGTTACCATCTGAAGTATTGCTTTTTGGGAGCCGTTCAGCTCTTCGACGCGCTCCTCTATATGGGCAATAGAGCCTGATGAGCTATCACCACGTTCAAAGCTGCCGGATCGTGCTGTTTTGGTCTCGAGGGTCTGGACCCTCATCATCAATTCTCTAACGGGTAATCCATCTAGGCGGCCCACTACTGCATCAATTCGATCGGCTTTCTCAGCAACTTCTTGTAGCTGAGTCTCTAGGAAACAGACATTATCCAGGACCTCTCTCAGGTAGAGCATTTGCTTTTCCATCTCTACCAACCTATCCACATGGGACTTGTTCAGGTTCTTTGTCGCCGACATGATCACTGATCTTCCCTCTATGAGCCGACTTGGCTCTGATACCAACAGTCACAATCGCTCTTTCGGAAGCTTCTCTTAGCGATTGTGCGACACTTGTTCCCGCTCACGAACAAGTCAGCCAACTCGAATACGACCTGCTGGTGGCACACCGAGTGGCTCTCGCAACCTTCAGCCCCGTTTTAGGGAAAATAGTTTTAGAAAATGGGTTTGGAGAAAAGGTTTTCGTAAGGAGTTTTTGTGAGTGTGATTAAAGAAAGAAAGATTGTAGTAGGCTAGAAAGCAATAAGCAACAACAACAGCTTTATAGAGTACTACTCCGGGTATGAAGAAGTGATGATTAGTCTTATCCCCATATAGGAATTCTGAACAAAAAGCCAACTGGCACCCTTGCATATGCAAAAGGGCGAGTGGCCACTTACAATGAAAATGTAAAGAAAGCAAGCTAACTAAGCTAATACAATACAAGATATGAAAGTATGCTAGAAGGGGGTTGGATTGGGCATGCGGCCATGGGCAACAGGCCATGGACAAGCATGACCGTGACACCCCACGCCCACCCCACGGTCCCCGTGCGCGCGCCTCAGGCCCTCCCAACACCCCATGCGCGCGCATGCGCCCCATGCCCACCCTGTTCGCCCGTGCGCGCCTCCCACGCCCACCACCCTGCTCGTCCGTGAGCGTGCCTCACGCTCACCACCCTGCTCGTCCGTGCGCGCGCCCCATGCCCACCACCCTTCTCGCTCGTGCACGTGCCCCACGCCCACCCTACTCACCCGTGCGTGCGCCTCATGCCCACCATCCTGCTCGCCTGTGCGCGCGCCCCACCCCCACCCTACTCGCCCGTGCGCATGCCCCACGCCCACCACCCTACTCGCCCATGTGCGCGCCCCACGCCCACCACCCTGCTCGCCCGTGCACGCGCCCCACGCCCACCCTGCTCGCCTGTGCATGTGCCCCACGCCCATCACCCTGCCCGCCCGTGCGCGTGCTCCATGCCCAGCCATGCCCCCCTACTTGCCTGTGCCCGCGCCGCACGCCCACCCAGCCACCTGTGCGAGTGCCCCATGCCCAAACACGCCCACCCAACTACCTGTGTGCGCGTCCCATGCGTACTCAGCCCCACCCCGCGGGCGTGCCATGCCCCATACCTACTCAGCCCCACCCATCGTCGCCCAATCTCACCCAGCACCCCCTTGCGAGCGTAGCCCATGCCCACTCAACCTATCCTCGAGCACACGTCATGCCCACCTTGCCCACGTGCCATGCCCACCCACCCTGCATGCCATGCCCACCGATGACCACCCGCCCACCCTTACACTAGCATTTGTGCACGACATGCATCACCCCTATGCTCGCCATCCCCTACGTGCCTTCCTCCCTCATCCAGTGCTCAACATCAATCCTTTTCCCAAAGATACATGAAGGTTATGTTTATCCATGGAGGTTTGCATGTATTAAGAAAGGAGTAGGTTAGATATTGTAAAGGCCTAACTTCAAATTGGATTGATTCTTAAATCATTGGGTAAAGTGTATATTAACTAGTGTGGCTTTGTAGTTGCACATGGTTGAAGAGAACCATGGTGTCACACGGTCTATAATGCTTAAGCTTGAATATCTAGTCCATCCATGCAACACATATATTGTACACCCAAACAACAACGTACAACTAACTTTTGATGTTCACTGAATATCTAGTCCATCCATGCAACACATATATTGTACACCCAAACGACAACGTACAACTAACTTTTGTTGTTCACTAAAACATGTGTTCTGAAACTAACAATCATAGAATGATCATTCCAATAAAACATCTCTTTCGCTTAAAGAGTGTTGGTACACAACACAAAGATGCCGACCTTCTACGTGCCAAGACTCTACCCTTGTGCATTCCATGAAATGTAACCCCATGAAACATGAGTTCTATGTT